>NC_091994.1:6105343-6349237 GCF_044704955.1 Pristiophorus japonicus
GATTGTTGCAGTACTAACCTGCTGCCACCAGAGAGCGCACCACTTTCCGTGACTCGGAGGGCCTCTTGTGGTGGAATGAATGCGGAACCGCTCTCCACCTGTATCAATCCCCCGCTCTCTCCCTATAGCCCTGTCTGTATCTTCCTCTGCTTAAAATATCTGTCCCAATTTTCCCTTAAAATATGCGATGGTCTGTGCCTGAACCGATCTGTAGCAAAGCTTTCCATTCTCCAACAACACACTCTCTCTAAATATGTTTATCCTAACTTCTCCTTGTTCTCTTAGTGACGGTTTTAAATGGATGACTCCTCACCCCTGACCCCTGACTCCCCAACCAGAGACGATTGTCTTTCCTTATTCACTCTTATCAAAATGCTTCACAATTTAAAAAAACTCTTCAATCTCCCCTTGACTGATTCTGCCGACAATGCTTGTACCCCGTTAGACGGTATCTGCCCCCTGTTGATCTTGCTGTTTGGTCAAATGCCCTACCTTTGTGTCATCAGCAAATTTCTATCTTGAGCTCCCTTTACCCAATCAAAATACTGGGCCCAGAAGTGGAGCCGGACTGACCCCTGGGACACAGCACGACCCAAACACTTCCCCCATTCTCTCTCGCTGGGGTTTTGTGCCAGGATTGTTGCTCCCACTCACGTCCGTGAGCAACACCGAGGTCGCGAGGGGAGACGCGAGGCCGGGAAACACGACCTCTGCACTTTGCTGCTTGCGTGATTTCCAATTTCCCGTTAATGTGATTGAGTTTCTCGGTGTTAACAGTTGACCTTTGCTGTAGGTACTGGATGAAGCTGACCGGCTGCTGGAGCAGGGCTGTACGGATTTCACGCAGGACCTGCAGGTGATTCTTGGCGCACTCCCGGCCCAGCGCCAAACGTTGCTGTTCAGCGCCACTCTCACTGACACTCTGCAACAGCTCAAGAAGATCGCGATGAATAAACCGTTCTTCTGGGAGTCCCAGGCTGAGTAAGTAAAAATACAGCACGGGGTTAGATACAGAGTAAAGCTCCCTCTACACTGTCCCATCAAACACTCCCAGGGCAGGTACAGGGGGTTAGATACAGAGTAAAGCTCCCCCTACACTGTCCCATCAAACACTCCCAGGGCAGGTACAGGGGGTTAGATACAGAGTAAAGCTCCCTCTACACTGTCCCATCAAACACTCCCAGGGCAGGTACAGCACGGGTTAGATACAGAGTAAAGCTCCCTCTACACTGTCCCATCAAACACTCCCAGGGCAGGTACAGGGGGTTAGATACAGAGTAAAGCTCCCTCTACACTGTCCCATCTCGCACTCCCATGGCAGTTACAGCACGGGGTTAGATACAGAGTAAAGCTCCCTCTACACTGTCCCATCAAACACTCCCAGGGCAGGTACAGCACGGGGTTAGATACAGAGTAAAGCTCCCTCTACACTGTCCCATCAAACACTCCCAGGGCAGGTACAGCACGGGGTTAGATACAGAGTAAAGCTCTCTCTACACTGTCCCATCAAACACTCCCAGGGCAGGTACAGCACGAGTTAGATACAGAGTAAAGCTCCCTCTACACTGTCCCATCAAACACTCCCAGGGCAGGTACAGCACGGGGTTAGATACAGAGTAAAGCTCTCTCTACACTGTCCCATCAAACACTCCCAGGGCAGGTACAGCACGAGTTAGATAGGGAGTAAAGCTCCCTCTACACTACGCTGTGAAACCCTCTCCTCTCAGTGTGGGTGGGGAGGGGAGGGCCTGCTCACTGTGTGATGCGAGTGACCCCAGTGACCAATGTTCCCTGTAAGTTGTGTTTTGTTCTATTTCTTTTAGAGCGCGGTCACTAAGTTTCCGCGTGTGTAGGGTGTTTACAAAGGAGAAGCCGATGAGTGACCTGCGCAGGACCTTTCCCAAAACGCGGGGCTTAGAGGGAGTGCTGCCAGTGACCTGTGGCATCTACAGAATTCCCTCTAATCACTCGTTGAACCCTCTGGTCTGAGGAATGTGGGATTTTTCTGAAGGCGTAGATTATCTCCCGGCGTGGTTTGCACTGAGCTGACATGTCGGTCTCTCTGTCTCCAGGGTTCGCACTGTGGCCGAGCTGGACCAGCGCTACCTCCTGGTTCCCGAGCGGGTGAAGGAAGCTTACCTTGTGCACATTATCCAGACGATTCAGGATGAACACGACGATTGGTCTATTATCATCTTCACAAACACATGCAAGTGAGTTCCATTAGTGACCCGAAGGCAGGGGGTGCAGAGGAAGAAGTGTGTCTGTCATCGTCACCATAGGCGGTCCCTCGAACGAGGCTGACTTGCTTCCACAAGAGTTCACAGATATTTCAATGAAGGCCCCGATGTTCCAGTCCTGAACTCCAATTGAGGGGGTGGAAGATGCCTGTGCGCGGATTTTTTTTAACATGGGGTGACCGTTGCACACCAGCCACTACATGGGCTCGACAGAGCTAGGCCTTGGTCCAGTGACAAGGATTAACCAAGCCGACTGGAGACCTGCTCTGCTGCACAGACCCCGTGCGCACACATACCGCAGTGTGGGCTGGGCCCGTGCTGCCCCAGGGCCCTCGCCTCTTCTGGGCCCCCTACCCTCATCTGTCGCACCTTCGTCATGATCTCTCGCCGCTCCTCTGACGTTACTTGAGTGTGTAACACACGGGATTACCCCGCACTGTGGGTTGTGCTCTGATTTTGGGATTTGTGTTTTGCAGAATGTGCCAGATCCTGAGCATGATGCTGCGGAGGTTCAGCTTCCAGTGCGGGACCCTTCACTCTATGATGAAGCAGGTGTGTGTCTCCTTGTGCGGTTTGGGATCGCGCTAACCTCGCTCCCGGGATGATCTTAATATTGTTCCAACTAAAACCTACATTGCTGACCTGGATTTAATGAGTAATCAGTAAATAAATATTTAAAAACCATTTACATGTTCTACAAGTGACTCTAACTCGCAATTCTGTCTTGGAGTTGGTGAATTTTGGGAGGGGCATCAAACACTCCCAGGGCAAGTACAGCACGGGGTTAGATACAGAGTAAAGCTCCCTCTACGCTGTCCCATCAAACACTCCCAGGGCAGGTACAGCACGGGTTAGATACAAAGTAAAGCTCCCTCCACACTGTCCCATCAAACACTCCCAGGGCAGGTACAGCAAGGGGTTAGATACAGAGTAAAGCTCCCTCTACGCTGTCCCATCAAACACTCCCAGGGCAGGTACAGCACGGGTTAGATACAAAGTAAAGCTCCCTCCACACTGTCCCATCAAACACTCCCAGGGCAGGTACAGGGGGTTAGATACAGAGTAAAGCTCCCTCTACGCTGTCCCATCAAACACTCCCAGGGCAGGTACAGGGGGTTAGATACAGAGTAAAGCTCCCTCTACGCTGTCCCATTAAACACTCCCAGGGCAGGTACAGCACGTGGTTAGATACAGAGTAAAGCTCCCTCGACACTGTCCCATCAAACACTCCCAGGATAGTACGGGGGCCTGTACAGGTGCCCCATGGGGAGATGGGGGCCGGTGTGTGCTGTGCTCTGATTGGTTGTTTTCTCTCCACAGAAGCAGCGGTTTTCCACTCTCTCCAAGTTCAAGTCGAGCATTTTCAAGATCCTCGTAGCCACAGACGTTGCTTCTCGGTATCCGATCAAAACCCCGGGGCCTGTACAATGGGGGGGGGGGGGGGGGTGCGTGCGGGCGGGGCATAGTCAGGGTGGGTGGGCGATACTCTGGGTGGGTGGGGGAGGGCGCGCACCGTCGAGGCATACCTGGGGAGGGGGTACTCGGGGAGGGGGTACTCGGGGGCATTGTGTTGGTGGGGGGGGCGGGGGGCTGTGAGAGCAGTGCCGGCCAGCCCGGCTCCGCCAGTGACCAATCCCTGACTCTGGCTCTTCCTGTAGAGGTCTTGATATTCCCACGGTTCAAGTCGTCATCAACCACAACACGCCTGGACTCCCCAAAATCTACATTCACCGTGTTGGCCGGACAGCAAGAGCAGGTAAAGGCGGGGGGTCAGTTTTTCTCTCTCTCTCTTTCCCCCCCCGGGCTTGTGACAAAATGCTTTTAATGATTATCCTCTGCAGGTCGCCATGGCATCTCGATCACCCTCGTTACTCAGTACGACATTCACCTGGTTCATGCGATTGAGGAGGAAATAAGTGAGTATCCCCTGGGCTAGCGGGGACAGTGATCTGTGCCCACAGTGAGTCGGGGTCTGTGTTGGGTAAATATCTGTGCAGCTTCGATGGTTTAAATATCTGATCATTTGATCAACAGAGACCAAACTGAAGGAGTTTCCTGTGGCTGAGGAGAACGTTCTGAAGATTCTCACGCACGTGAATGTGACTCGGCGCCAGTGTGAGATTGTGAGTATCTGCTGTCGGAGAGGTTTCCGATAGTGCGGAGACGTGACGTGACCCCGGCCCTGGTGTGGGGCTGTTCTGTGACGCCGACTGAGAACAGGGCAGGAAAGAGGTCACACAACTTGCCTGCTCTCTTGCATGATCCCGGCTTTATTCGGACGGGACTTTTGGCAGCACCGATAATGAATCTGTTTTGTGTTTAATTCCCAGGAACTCGAGTCGACCGACTTTGATGAAAAAAAAGAAATTAACAAAAGGAAGCAGATGATTCTAGAAGGGAAGGTACGCTGGGGAAAACTTTTAGCTGTGGCCTGTTTACTAAACCCTCATCATAGGCAGTCCCTCGGAATTGAGGAAGACTTGCTTCCACTCTTAGCATGAGTCCTTAGGTGGCTGAATGGTCCAATACGGGAATTACAGTCTGTCACAGGTGGGACAGACAGGGTGGAACAGGTTTGCCGCACGCTCCTTCCGCTGCCTGCGTTTGTTTTCTGCATGCTCTCGGCAACGAGACTCGAGGTGCTCAGCGCCCTCCCGGGCGGTCTTTGGCCAGGGATTCCCAGGTGTCGGTGGGGATGTTGCACTTTATCAGGAAGGCTTTGAGGGTGTCCTTGTAACGTTTCCTCCACCCACCTTTGACTGAAGTGTTGGTAATCAGTAGAGTCTGTACCTCGCTCAGCCTGGCTTCAGTGTTGGAGACTAAGCGCAAGGCCCCAGAACTGAAGGTGTGACCTGACATGGCCCCCCCCCACAAATCTGATTTGGCTTATGTTTATTCTTTTATGTTTAAAGGACCCAGACCTGGAGGCAAAGAGGAAGAAGGAGCTGGAAAAGATGAAAGAGGAGAAGCGGAGGTTTCAGCGAAGAATGCGCGAAACTCTGGACAGAGAGGCAGCGACTCGGCTCAAACACAAACTGCTGAAGAAGAAAAGAAAGCAAGAGAAGGGGGCAGTGAAATGGAAGCGAGGGGCCGGAATCCCATCCCACGACAGTCTCGGACCTGTAACCACAGCTGCAGCGGCCATTTAGTGATGTTTATACCTGACGTTTAAGTCGGACTTCTCTCGACAGTAAATCCGGACGGCGATAATGTTTCTCTGCTTGCTGCGGTTAGCACCGGGCAGGAGGCAGCTTGTGCTCCAATGTAGTGTAAAATGAGTTGTACAGACAATACCTTTTTTGTTTCCTTTAACACTGCTCCTCGTGTCAGAGTGTCCACCATCCTAATTGATTCCGGAGCAGAGCCTTTTGCCAGAAACATTCAATTTAGTTTTTGGAGCCGAGAATAATTCCTGCATTGAGTTACAGAAGGTGGTAGCAGTTCAGAGAATCCCTTGCCCTGGGTCAGTGAGCAGCGACGGAGGGAGAGGTTTGAGCACGAGTCCAGCGACAATATTTGTGGTACACAATACATCACACAGGTACTGACTGTTTTATACATAGATTGCAGGTAGTTTAAAATATGGGGAGGGAACCCATTACAATATTGGGTAGTTAATCCCTGTGCACTTCCTGTTTAACCTAGTCGTTATCAGCTGACAAAGTGTGAATGGACTGTACAAGTCTTGTCTCTCTCCTGCCTGCTGTCAGGGGCTGGTCAGCTTTTTATTAATTTGTGCCACAACTCAGCACAGGGAGTTCAGACAATTGGCTGGCAAGTAGCACAGTAAACTTATTAAATACCATTTAGCTGCTACAGAAATTCTTGCCCCATTAATGTTTACATCATATACATGCTACAGTAGGAGTGAATATCAGAAGAGGCGCAAGGTAGGGCCAGTGCATGCAACATTAGCGTGCTCCTGAGCGCCAAGAGCAGGATCTGCACTCATGGTATAAAACCACGCAGCCCAAGGTGATCGACCTGTTGCATTAACTGCAGGGCAGTGTTAAATATGGAATAAGGTCTGCGAGAACCATAGATGAATAAATTGCATCATTGGCCAGATGCATGTGGGTTTCATGCCTTCTCAAATTATGACATTAGGAAAGTAAGCTTCTACCCCACCGTTACAGCAATCCAAAGTTCTTTTTCTAGGCATAGTATTTACCAGAGCAAATGTTTATATACTAGGGTTGTGTGATGCTCGTGTTTTCCTGTCCCTTGCCTTAGTTCAGGGCTGAACAATTAAACTTAATTCCACTCACTGATCAATTCAGGAGTTGAGCCATCATGATGATGTACAACTTCAAACAGATATATTGGAAGTGTAAATTGATAAATTTCAGCACAGGTTCCAAGTACAATATTAATGACATTTTATAAAATACATCCTTACTCTCCAAGGACATGCCAAACAATTAATTGTTGAATCTAAAGGGTTTGGAGAGGTTTATATACCCAGACTGGAGTGGAAGCGAGGGGTTTGGCAGGGGGGGGGGGGGGGGGGGGGGGGGAAGGAGAGAGAGAGAGAGAGAAAGAGAAGGAAGAGAGAAGATACCTGGGAGTGAGTTATAGAAAATAGGTGCAGGAGTAGGCCATTTGGCCCTTTGAGCCTGCACCACCATTCATGCCTCACTCAAACCTCCCCTTAAATGCATCGATACTATTCGCCTCAATCACTCCGTGGCAGCGAGTTCCACATTCTCACCACTCTTTCTTCTGAACTCCATATTGGATTGCTTGGTGACCATCTTCTATTGATCTCTAGTTATGCTCTTCCCCACAAGTGGAATCATTCCCTCTGTATCCACTTTATCAAAACCTTTCATAATTTTAAAGACCTTTATTAGGGCAGCCTTCAAGAGAAAAGAGACCCAGCCTGTTCATCCTTTCCTGAAGTGTGCACCCTCGCATTTCTGGCATCATCCTTGTAAATCTTCTCTGCCCCCTCTCCAGTGCCTCTATCCTTTATTATACTATGGTGACTAGAACTGTACACAATACTCAGCTCATCAAGGTGCAATACAGGTTTAGCTTAATTTTCCTAATTTTCAATTTTATACTTCTGGAAATAAACCCTCGTGCTTGGTTTGCTTTTTATGGCCTTACTAACCTGTGTCGCAACGTTTAGCTATTTGTACCCAGAGATCCCTTTGTTCCTCTACCCCACCCAGAGACTCATCCTCCCCATTCTACCTCACGTTTATCTGTGTTGAACTTCATTTGTCAGGGGTATGGATGATTTAAAAGACCTGAGACACGACACATGAATTAAAAAAAATGACCACATTTTATGCAGAGCTAATTTTATTAATAGTTCATGTTAGAGACAAATAGTTTAAAATAAAACAAAACAACTCAGACAGGTTTGGAAAAAGCTAATTTTCCACTCAAACAGAAACAGATGCAGAACCAGCACCAGGGTGGTCCTGGATTTAAAATCAGATCCTCCTCTTCCTGCTCCACAAAATAAAACACAGCACGAAGCAGAAATCAAGCAGTGAAGGGGAGGGTGAATGAAGGTGATCTCCAGTGGACTGTGTTTTATGGAGGGCTCACAGCTGGATAGAATGAACTACCACAAACAAATGCAACTATGAACTTTTAACATTTCTGCCAGGAAGCCAAAACAAAAAAAAAACAAACTAGTTTCATAAAAAGGAGAAGTCCTTTCGGCCAAACCCTGTGCCCCTAAAACATCTCGACCACGTGCCAGGAGGGTCTGCGGCATTTGCACCCATCCCGAGTCCACAGCAGCTGCCTGTCAGACCGCTGATCACCAGCAGGATTGGCATTGCTGAGTAATGAGCGCATTAGCTGGCCAAATCCACACACTCTACGTACGGCCATCAGACAACAGGCTAACCCAATGGCGTTCCTCAGCAACACGGCCTTAGTCTTCACATCAATGCGGGCCACACAACTAATGGGATCGACGTCTAGTAAACGGGTTGGGCAGTGAAGGGGTGAGGCCAAGAGTGGAACAAGCATCACTCCCCCGTGTAGCTGTTGTGCCTTCCGCCGATCAGAGTCCACCAAAGTTGAATTTCTGGACAGCAGCGAGAGTTCTCTAACATTGTGTAAGGTGCAGCACACTCGGGGTTAATTGGCAGGCCCTTTAGAAGCTGTGGTTCTGTGTTGCAGCCAGCTGGACTTGTCCTGCTTTGCCTGCTACTCAGAATTTTTCTTGCCCGAATTCATGTGGGAAAAGGCAGAATTTGTAGACCAGGGGGTGTCAGATTGTCTGGGCAAAAGCAACTCGGCAAAGTGCGACACAGTGATACAAACGATGATGTACGACACACCCTTCCAGAACTCATCCTAGTGTTGTTCAGTTAAAACCCCAGCCTTTATTATTCAGTGCTGGAGACCATAGCCACAAACATCATACATGGGTGCAAGAGACAATAGTCTATGCGTTCTGCCATTAACTGTTTGCTTCCGGTAGTGATGGAGAGTTCTCTACTTTCCAAAAGAGCTTGGGTTTAAAAGGAATTGTTAGATTTGGGGGGCGAGGCCAAGCCCCACTGCCAATACAAGCCCCTGCACTGGCACCAACACATGCACAAAAGCTTTTCTAAATGTACTTGTTTAAAACAATTCAGTAATTAATACAAATGTCACCGAAATTAATGAAAAAAAAAAGGTTACGTTTGGTATTTTAAAAGCTTTCACTATCCGGTTAACCCGTTACCAGCCACTGTGATGTTCAGTAGACAAGAATTAAACAGCCACCCAGACAACTTGGCGTGTTCCTACTTCCCACAGCTCATATGGTCAGCACGCCGAGCCAAGCACAGCGCCTCCCTCCCGCGTGAGAACATTGGTGCAGCCCTCTGCCACCGGCTGCCTCACTCAAACTCTTGAGTGTCGGCATGAAGAACCGCCTGCCCAACAAACCGAGAATGCTGCAGCCACTTTTCTCTAACTGGCCCTCCTGCCTCGCTCCATTCATAGATCAGGGGGCCGAAAGCAGGCACCAGTCTCCCCATGCTGCAATCACTTTCTGATCTCCCACTAGACAGCCGGAAGCTAAAACAAAGTATTCGGAAGCAGATCATCTCAAACACAGAACATGAGGGGGAAATAACAGCAGCTGATTAAAGTGGGGGTTAAACCCTTCCTTTCACTGACCAGTTTTGGGGTGATGGGTTTGCTCTGTCCCGGGGAGCAGTGGCCAACAACAGCTTTCCCTGCAGTTCTGTGTTTGTATAAAAAGGTAAAATTTGCAAGAAAAGAAAAGTCTGAAGAGCAGAATTCTCCCATAGCCCAGTGCTGGAATCTGACAAGACAGTCCCCGCAGTTAACCCTTCACTAACCCCAGCTCTGAACACGCGTTAAAACCAGTTACTGCGGAAGATTGGAGAAAGCAACATGAAATGATAGCACTGGGCAGAAAAGCCTGCATCGAGATCAACTCACGACTTTGAAGTGAATGAAGGGGGTGGAGACAGAAGGCAGCTCTGTGTCAACTGGGTTTTGCCAGAAATTAATCTTCGCTTCTCGACGGTCTAACTGCTGAAATTTACAGTTTAATCGCTAAATGTAGCGTCCAGAGAACAACTGAGAGATAGAACATTCCCCTTTTATTCCCAAAACCAAGAAGGTCTTCCAGCTCCTCCAGGAAACGGGCGGTCCGGGTGTGGCAGGTAACATTTGGTTGAGCGCGAACCCCTCCTCTCTCTCCCTTGTTTGACGAGGTGGGAGCAGGGTCTCAACGGCTTGTGGTATCTTTCCAAGGGCGAGTTGCGTGGTAACAGCAATAGAGTTTAGTAGGTATGTGAGACCAGGCCTGGCCTGGCTGACAAGGCACACAAGTGCCCTCTATTTCTTCGTTCCTCCAGTCAATCTCCTCGTCTCAATCTGCTAGCAGTGGTCTCTCTCTCTCTCTCTCTCTCTCTCTCTCTCTCTTTCTCCTCCTCCTCCTCCTCCTCTCTCTCCCTTTTCTCTTCTCTTCCTCTCGTTTGGTTGGTTTCTCTCTCCTGTTGCTCTCTCACAGTTGATGCCTCAGTAGTCGCAGTGGAAACAGGTATCCATTTTTGTTTTTTTTCCCCAGATTGAATTACTGTTGAACTAAGCTTGGCTCAAGCCTAGCTCGCCTCTCCTTAACCTGGAGAAACAAGGGGACATGTCAAATATCCAGCACAAAACCAGCCTCCCCTCCCCCGACCCCACCCTCCCCCGACCTCCCTTCTCTATACCTCTAACCCCCAACCTCCCCCGACCCCATCAATCCCAACTCTGCACCCCCTTCCCCCAACCCAACCCCTCCTTCTCTATACCTCTAACCCCAACCTCCCCCGACCCCCACACCACTCCCCTCCCCTCAACCAGACCCCCAACCCAACCCCACTTCCCCCTTCTCTATACCTCTAACCCCACTCGACTCTGCACCCCACTCCCCCAACCCGACCCCACTCCACGCCACTCCCTTATCCGACCTCCAAACTCCCACTCCCCAATCAACCCAGTGTCAACAGCAACCACGTCCAGGTCAGGGCCAGCACGGGTTAGACGCAGATGAAAGCTTTGTCTGGATGGCTGGCGATCCCTGCCCCACGAGTTGCCTGTAACCTGATGGATTGGTGAGCAGTGACCATAGCTGAAGCTTGCTCACGTTCTAGTACTGTGACAGCCCGGTCACTCCATGTTGATACGCACGTTCGCCCTGGTAAGTAGAATCCTGCGACAAGGCCACATCGATCTGAGACTTGAACTCGTCTCCCAGGTAACTGTCCTGCAAATACAGAGAGTGCGGTTAAAAACACAATTACTGGATCCAATCAGCACAAAAAATGTTAAAAATACTTTTTTCCACCCAAGTTTCGAATCTAATTTTGGAAGCAACAGAAACAAAAATCAATTTTCTAAACAGGTTTCAACCAGGTCTTGAAGTCTACACACAGTTAAAGAGCATCTGAAGTGCTTAAAACATTTTTAAATTGAAATTTCTCAATATTTAGTTTTGAATGATGGAAGTGAGTAGTTTACACAAACATACAAACCATGGTGTTGAGGAGGGGGGAGAGTGGACGGGGAGGATTTGTTGGAGTTACATACTTTTATTGACTTTTTTTATTAAAAAAATTAAGACATTTAGGAAGAGAACCAAAAAAGGGGAACAACACACACCATTTTTTTATGTCTGTCGTTCTATAGTCTGAACAAGTACATCATGTAAATAATGATTTCCTCTTAAACGTTTAGTGGAGTGTTACTAGAAACACGAGTTATTTAATTATGTATAAAAATTGCAGGAAGCTACTTTAGAAGAAACTACTTGCAGAAAATACTTTGATTAAACTGAATGCATCATTTTGATTTGGTATAAATGTTTGAAATAGGAGATTAAAACGGGAGTACAATGAAGTTTGTTTCCAGCTGTTTAATTGGAAAGTACCTAAAATAATTCAACACTTTTCATGATAAGAGCAGGGATTAATATTGTGGAGAATGTTAGAGAAAAACATTAGAAGCAAAATTTAACATCTTTACGTCAACATTAGTAAACATTTCCAAGCCAGTCTGATTGGTTCTCCTGTCCAGGAAGAAAGATGTTTATTTCTGTTAAATCATAGCTTTCTGTTTTTAAATTCGGTGACACAAATTGTGTTTGAGTTTTTCTGCACTTGTGAATAAGTGCTGCATTTCTGACATGTTACATGGGGAGTGTGCGGATTCAAGAATACGTTTATTAATGGAAGTGATTTCAGTTGGAAATACAGATACCTGTTTTTGTTCAATTCTTTTTAATACTGTGAACTAAAGAACTGCAGTACTTTATATTTGTTGGTTGTCTGGATGCAGTGTGATGAATATTCTAACCACTTGTGTGGGCATACAGCACATTAGCACCACAGGAAAGCAGCTGTTCCTTGTGCAGCCATCGCTATAGTGACATGGCGGAGGAGCGGTGATGGATTGTGACGGAGGTGCGGCGAATGTTTGTGGCGGAGGAGCGGAGAGAGATCATGGTGGAGGTGCGGTGAATGAAGGTACGGGGCCCAGAAGAGGCGAGGGCCCAGGGGCAGCACGGGCCCAGCCCACACTGCGATATGTGCGCGCACTAGGTCCGTGCAGCAGAGCAGGTCTCCAGTCGTCCTGGTTCAACCTTTGCCACTGGATAAAGGCCGAGCTCCGTCGAGCCCGCGTGGTGGCTGATGTGCAACGGTCACCACACGTTAAAAAAATCCACGCACAAGAATCCCCCCCCACCCCGCCACCCCCCCCCCCCTGCCTTCAATTGGAGTTCAGGACTGGAACATCGGGTCCTTCGTTGAAACATCTGTGAACTCGTGGAAGCAAGTCATCCTCGTTCGAGGGACCGCCTTTGATGACGACATGAGGGATGGGCTAATACGTTGAAAACTTTAAAATGAATACAAATTGTACGAATAGATATGCTGCTTTCAGCTCACCTTGGGCTGTTGGATTGTTTGTCGATGTATTACCGTGTAACTGAGTGATGGTTATGTAGTGCAAATGCATTATTATGCAGTTCTTTTATATCCCAGTCATTTCTGACAAGTAATCTTTTATTAAATAGAGTTTGTACATAAACTAAAAGCTTTTAATTAATTCCACGATAAACTTGTAGAATGGGCACGTAAATGACAATTAATTTCAATATAGCCAAGTGTGAGGTGGTGCATTTTGGTAGAAGGAATAAGGAAGCAACATACTTCTTGGGAAATAAGAGACTAAATGGGGGAAGAGGGAACGGGATCTCGGGTTATAGATTCACAAATCATTCAAAGTAGCAACGCAGGTTAAAACAGCCATAAAAGTGTAAATAAAGCACTGGGGTTCATTTCTAGAAGTATAGAATTCAAAAGCAGAGAAGTTATGTAATACTTGTATTGAACCTTGTCTGATTGTCTCATGATTTGAGACGTTGTGATGACAATATGGCATTGCTGCTCATATGCGTTTAAGTGCCAGTGATGCCCACATCCCATGAACGAATAACTAAAAAGTGGTCGCTGTTGTAAAACTTACTCAGACGAAAAGGTTGTGCTCAAAGGAGTTTGTGGCCCTCTCAGTACAAAATAAATTAGAGGGAACATTGCTCCCAAACCCATTTCAGAACCTGCTGATTTGGGCTGGAGTCGAATTCTCTCAAAGAACAAATCAGCAATGTGCACGTCTATAATGTTTGCAACAGAGGCAGAAGACAAACTGCGAAGCAAAGGAGGCGGCTGATCAAAAGCTTATTCACAGGGGTAGGGAGAGGCTTCCAGAGAATGGGGCCGAGATGGCTGAAGGCACACTGGTGGGGTGACAGGGGGAGCAGTCAGTACAGCATTGGAATAGTCGAGTCTGCAGGCGACGGCAAATGGGGGTTTCAGCAGCAGAGGGGCTGAGGGAGGGGCAGAGGCAGGCGACATTACCACGGTGAAAGTGGCCAGACTTTATGATGGAGAGTGCGATTCAAAGCTCTGCTCTGGGATCAAGACACAGTTTGACGAAAACTGCAACGCATCAGGGAAGTGGTTAAGACTCCAAAAGCCCAGGTGTAAAATGTTCTCACTCTTGTAAAATGACTGAAAGGTGGACAGGTGTTAGTGCAAGGAGTGCAGACAGTACAAAGATTTACCTGAGAGAGCTCTGGCTGAGAGAGGCCTGGCTGGCTCATTTGTGAAGGCTGGCTCATTGAGATGTACCCCTGCGTCAGGGGGCCCTGAGAGAATGGCTGTGACACCACATCCTGGCTGGCCTGGCTGTTGGGCAGGTTGGACTGGCTGTTCAGCTGGTTCCCCATGCCACGGTTCCGCTGGCGGGCCCCACGGCCAACTTTCCCTTTCGGAATTCCACGACCTTGAACCAAGAACACACACACACACCTTGAGACCGGCCGCCGGGTGTGTGCTAAACACAACGTTCCCGCCACCTCATTTATTTTCCCATTCCAATGCACGTGCGATATTCTCTATCAGAAGCTGATGCACCGGCTGTGCGACAGCTCCGGACCAACCGTGCAGCTTAATGGGAATATTGGCTAAACACACTCGGACCAAACGCAGCAGGACCACCGAGCAGGTCCCTTGCCCACCGCACTCCCCACCCCCCCGCGGGACCCCGCAATCTCTTCTCTTCCCTTCCCTCCTCCAACCGCCCCCCCACCACCCCCCCCCCCCGGGGACCCTGTACTCTTTGGCACAGGGGCTCCATGTACCAAGGGAAGTGCCGGAGAAGCCAAGCACAGACACAATCAGGTCAAGGAATATGCTCCAATTTCCCTTCCTGGATCAACCATCCGAAGGGCAGGATCAGAACACAACACAAAGAGGAAAGCATTCACTGTTAAATCAATTACTTGTTAATGTTACAGGAAGATTCCAAATTTCACCCCCCTCCGTTTCCACAGGTTTCCACGGACTGCAGCGACTCTCGAGGGCAATTAGGGATTGGCAATAAATGCTGTCCTTGACAGTGACGCCCACATCCCGCAAACGAATTTTAAATAATTAAACCTTCAGGTAAGTGCAACGACTCTGGGCTGTAAATTCTATGTAAATATGAATTCCCTCCCAATAAGAACATAAGCAGAAGCATAAGAATTAGGAGGAGTCGGCCATTCGGCCCCTCGAGCCTGCTCCGCCATTCTAATAAGATCATGGCTGATCATCCACTTTCCCGCCCGATCCCCATATCCCTCGATTCCCTTAATATCCAAAAATCTATTGATCTCTGTCTTGGATAAACTCAAAGACTGAGTCTCCACAGCCCTCTGGGGTAGAGAATTCCATAGATTCACCATCCTCAGTGAGTGAAGTCCTAAATGGCCGACCATTTATTGGGAGACTGTGACCCCTGGTTCTAGATTCCCCAGCCCGGGGGAAACATCCTCCCTGCATCTACCCTGTCAAGCCCTGTAAGAACTTTGTATGTTTTTAAATTAGGTCACATCTCATTCTTCTAAACTCGAGAGAATATCGGCCTAGTCTACTCAATCTCTCCTCGTAGGACAACCCTCCCATCCCAGGAATCAGTGAGAATCCAGTATGTAATTAGTGCTAGATAGCAATGTCCAGCTCTCTCCACCATCCCCCCCCCCACCCCCAGCATTGACAGACACACCAACCCCTGTTTACAGACATCCCGACACACAGCCCTCACCTGCTGCCGGTCCATTCGCCTGCCCAAAGTATCCGGGAGGCGGCATCGGAGGCATCATCAGATTGAATGGGATGGGGATGTTCATTGCAGCAACGTGACTGGGACTGGCTCCAATCATCCCGATCTGGTCATGGGTTTGGAAGTACATGTTGGAGGGACGACCCGCTGGAGGGGAGAAAGATGCAAACATGAGCAACCTGAATCACCCGGCGCGGCGCGTTTACAGGCGGCGAGAGGGCGCGGCGCGGTTACAGGCGGCGAGAGGGCGCGGCGCGGTTACAGGCGGCGAGAGGGCGCGGCGCGGTTACAGGCGGCGAGAGGGCGCGGCGCGGTTACAGGCGGCGAGAGGGCGCGGCGCGGTTACAGGCGGCGAGAGGGCGCGGCGCGGTTACAGGCGGCGAGAGGGCGCGGCGCGGTTACAGGCGGCGAGAGGGCGCGGCGCGGTTACAGGCGGCGAGAGGGCGCGGCGCGGTTACAGGCGGCGAGAGGGCGCGGCGCGGTTACAGGCGGCGAGAGGGCGCGGCGCGGTTACAGGCGGCGAGAGGGCGCGGCGCGGTTACAGGCGGCGAGAGGGCGCGGCGCGGTTACAGGCGGCGAGAGGGCGCGGCGCGTTTACAGGGAAACAGTTTTTACACAGGGTGGTGGGCACAGTTGGCTTGCTGTCAATATTCCCTGTAATTTGAGGTTTGTGCCCCTTTAAGTGGCTGTGTGGTCCGACCATTTGCACGTGCGCAGTTATTCAACCCGAAAAGCCGGCGAGTAGCCTGTGCAGGAGTTCCAGACTGCTGCACAGCCATGCAGCGTAACGCCAACATTGCTTGCTGCATTAGGTGCTGTCTCCATCAATCACCACAGAAGCAGGACGGGATCATGTACCTATACTTGTGGAGTCAGTCAGTCACCGTGAGAAATGCCAACACAGTATCACAAGCTGATCTTAGACAGCGAATCCCAACAGTAGAATCTGAGGAATGCAACCAACTTGGCCCGGGTAAAAACTGACAAACATTTCATGTTGGCTTCAGATTCTGTACTTAAGCGAATCCGAAATCAGGATTTCTGTCTCAACTGTTCGGAATTCACATGGGAGATTAAGTTAAGAGAGTGCAATCTTACCCTGACCACTCCGGTCATACACAGAGCCTGGGATGATGGCCTCTCTGGCATCATACATAGCTGTGGTCATGAATCGGGCTCCCTGAAACACAAGGATATTGATTAGAATGGGTCTGCTGTAGAATCACGACCCACAAGACCATCAATATTAATTAGGATGTTGAAGAACAGAGCTAAATAAAGCCCAAAAAACTATCAAAAGCTGTAATGGGAGCAGTAGAATGGGAAGTGAGAGCACACTGACACTGCGGAGAGGGGTCAGACAGCAGCCACTCTATGTGGGGCATATGTCCTACAGGTCCTGTTTGGCTCAGAGACGTGGACCATGTACAGTAGACACCTTAAGTCGCTGGAGAAATACCACCAACGATACCTCCGCAAGATCTTACAAATCCCCTGGGAGGACAGACGTACCAACATCAGTGTCCTCGACCAGGCCAACATCCCCAGCATCGAAGCACTGACCACACTTGATCAGCTCCGCTGGGCAGGCCACATTGTTCGCATGCCAGACATGAGACTCCCAAAGCAAGCGCTCTACTCGGAACTCCTTCACAGTAAACGAGCCAAAGGTGGGCAGAGGAAACATTACAGGGACACCCACAAAGCCTCCCTGAAAAAGTGCAACATCCCCACTGATACCTGGGAGTCCCCGGCCAAAGACCACCCTAAGTGGAGGAGGTGCATCCAGGAGGGCGCTGAGCACCTCGAGTCTCGTCGCCGAGAGCATGCAGAAATCAAGCGCAGGCAGCGGAAGGAGCATGCGGCAAACCAGTCCCACCCTCCCTTACCCTCAACCACTGTCTGTCCCACCTGTGACAGGGACTGTGGTTCTCATATTGGACTGTTCAGCCACTCAAGGACTCATTTTAAGAGTGGAAGCAAGTCTTCCTCAATTCTGAGGGACTGCCTATGATGATGATATATGGGGTCAGGTCAACCTCGTGTGCTGGGCCACCAAGCAGCGATCGGGGGCAGAGAGCATCAGTTGGGAGCGGCCACTCGCTGCAGAGATCGCAGGCCAGCCATCAAAATAAATAAAATCACAAGCGGGGAACTCACCCAAACACCATGTTAAAACATTCACTGAACCGCCAATTGTGAAGATGACCCACTAATTCCCCCACCTCTGCTCTTCTACAACGGGTCCAAATGTTGACTCCAAACAAAGAAAGGCAAGAGCGTGCAAACAGAATCTGCCACAACCAGCTGGCCTGCATACAGGACTGACCCAGTCTCCCATCACACACTGCTCCACACCAGGAGGACCCGCTGCAGAGGCAGATTTATACCACAGACAGCAAGCTTGCTCCAGCAGTACGGCTGGCTCACCGGATTGATGGTGTTGACGAGCTTCCTTGGTTTGCTGAACTGCATCAGACTCTCGCGGAGATTGTTCAGTGGTCCCTCCACCAGCACTTTCTGCTCTTTGTAATAATTCAGCAGGTGATTCCACAGCGGCTGTTTGGACAGAGCCTTTGGATTCCCCACAATAATCACACCGTACCTGTAGAGCGGAGTTCAGACAGTACATCGCTGAGTTCCAACTTGGATCAGAGGAAAAATTCCAGCGCACAGCCCCAACTTACCCAGCCCAATCCCACTGTACACCCCAATTTACCCAGCCCAATCCCACCGTATGCCCCAATCCTACCCCCAACTTACCCAGACAATCCCACTGTATACCCCAATCCCACCTCCAACTTACCCAGCCCAATCCCAGCATATACCCCAATCCCACCCCCAACTTACCCAGACAATCCCACCCCCAACTTACCCAGCCCAATCCCAGCATATACCCCAATCCCACCCCCAACTTACCCAGCCCAATCCCAGCATATACCCCAATCCCACCCCCAACTTACCCAGACAATCCCACTGTATACCCCAATCCCACCCCCAACTTACCCAGACAATCCCACCATATACCCCAATCCCACCCCCAATTTACCTAGCCCAATCCCACCATATACCCCAATCCCACCTCAAACTTACATAGAAACATAGAAACATAGAAAATAGGTGCAGGAGTAGGCCATTCGGCCCTTCTAGCCTGCACCGCCATTCAATGAGTTCATGGCTGAACATTCAACTTCAGTACCCCATTCCTGCTTTCTCACCATACCCCTTGATCCCCCTAGCAGTAAGGACTTCATCTAACTCCTTTTTGAATATATTTAGTGAATTGGCCTCAACAACTTTCTGTGGTAGAGAATTCCACAGGTTCACCACTCTCTGGGTGAAGAAGTTCCTCCGCATCTCGGTCCTAAATGGCTTACCCCTTATCCTTAGACTGTGACCCCTGGTTCTGGACTTCCCCAACATTGGGAACATTCTTCCTGCATCTAACCTGTCTAACCCAGTCAGAATTTTATATGTTTCTATGAGGTCCCCTCTCATTCTTCTGAACTCCAGTGAATACAAGCCCAGTTGATCCAGTCTTTCTTGATAGGTCAGTCCCGCCATCCCGGGAATCAGTCTGGTGAACCTTCGCTGCACTCCCTCAATAGCAAGAATGTCCTTCCTCAGGTTAGGAGACCAAAACTGTACACAATACTCCAGGTGTGGCCTCACCAATGCCCTGTACAACTGTAGCAACACCTCCCTGCCCCTGTACTCAAATCCCCTTGCTATGAAGGCCAACATGCCATTTGCTTTCTTAACCGCCTGCTGCACCTGCATGCCAACCTTCAATGACTGATGTACCATGACACCCAGGTCTCTTTGCACCTCCCCTTTTCCTAATCTGTCACCATTCAGATAATAGTCTGTCTCTCTGTTTTTACCACCAAAGTGGATCACCTCACATTTATCCACATTATACTTCATCTGCCATGCATTTGCCCACTCACCTAACCTATCCAAGTCGCTCTGCAGCCTCACAGCATCCTCCTCGCAGCTCACACTGCCACCCAACTTAGTGTCATCCGCAAATTTGGAGATACTACATTTAATCCCCTCCTCTAAATCATTAATGTACAGTGTAAACAGCTGGGGCCCCAGCACAGAACCTTGCGGTACCCCACTAGTCACTGCCTGCCCAATCCCACCATATACCCCAATCCCACCTCAAACTTACCCAGCCCAATCCCACCATATACCCCAATCCCACCCCCAACACCACCATACACCCCAATTTACCCAGCCCAATCCCACCATATACCCCAATCCCACCGTACACCCCAACTTACCTAGCCCAATCCCACCTCACACCCCAATCCCACCCCCAATTTACCCAGTACCCACTGTACACCCCAATTAGCCATGCTGTTCCTCCCAAGAGTTGTGCCATTAGTAGCCACACAAGAGTGACAGTCTGGACACTGGTGTGGGAGAGTGGCCGTACAAGAAACAGTAGGAACGATGGGTTGAAGTTTAAATTCCAGTTGTTTGAGTCCAAACACTGCTCACCCACAGCACACCTTCCAGTCAAGCCGAGAACAACTAATTAGCGCTTTTGGTGATGTTGGTGAGAGGTGGAGATCGAAGAATGAGAAGAGGGAGAGCTAAGGAGGGCAGAGAAGCAGGTAGACTCAAGCCGACAGGCATCACGTCCTGTACACACCAAATTACAGAATGGGTGTAAATACTGTTTACACCGAAGGTGTCATTTAAAAATAAAAATCCTCCCCCACCCCCAGAGCCAACAGACGATGCATTCCAACGTCAGGCAGTAGGATAGTGGAGAGATCTGCATGACAGCTGAAGAACAGACTCTGACACCGTGCTGCAAGACACAGCCCCTACACAAACACAACCCACACACGGAAAGGGGAGTCTCTGGTAGGGAGGGAACCAAAGACTGCACGGTTATCCCCAGCGAAAACAGATACGGTGGGAACACACAGGACCTGGTCCTTGTACCAACCCCTATCCCTCACCTAGGCCTTGTACCCCTTCCCCAACCCCACACCACGACCTTATACCCCTTCCCCGAGCCCTCGCCTTCCCCTTGTACCCTCTCCCTGACCCTTACTGTCCCCTTGTACCCCCTCCCCAACCCCACACCATGGCCGTTGTACCCCAGACCCCTTGTACCCTCTCCCCGACCCCTCACCTTGCTCTTGTGAGAGCCACATTCAGTCGGCGAGGGTCATTGAGGAATCCAATGCCCTGATGCTCATTGGCTCGGACACAGGACAGGATGATGAAGTCCTTCTCTCGGCCCTGGAATGCATCAACGCTGGCAATCTCCACCTCCTGCACCATGAACACAAAACAGGAATTTCATAATATCTCCAGAATTCCTCAGCCAATCCCCAACATAAAACTCCAATACACTGCAACGCTATCACGATAAAACAATTTCACCCGGAGATTTGTACCACAGTAATTACTGTCTGCTGGTGAAGCCCCATCCTTGTTCTGGTGTCAGAAAGGACAGTTAGAAACAGTAACTGAGCAGTGACAGTTTAGTTCGAAAGCACAATATCTGTAATAGTACCTGGTAGAGTTTGGTGTGCAGTGAGCCACTGAATTGCATGTACTGCACCAGGTATGACCGCTGCCCCTCGTATGGTGTAATGATGCCGATTTGATCTGGCTTGGCACCTGCTTTCAGCAGTTTAGTGGTGATCTTCTCCACATTGGCTGCTTCAGTCCTGAAAATAGAGCAAGTTTCAACTTCAATTCACCAGACATGGCACAGGCTGGTGGGGAATCCCTGCCCCATTGCCATGCCAACATCAGAGCTCCAATCAGTACTTTCTCTGTGCCTCAGCCCCATTTCCAACAAGTTTAACAAATCATTATCCGGTGATTTCTACAGCGTGCCCATCTCACCCACTCTAGGTTAAAACGCCTGGATCTTGCTGCACACACATTGGCTGCTGCACCTTCCTCAACAGTGACTGCACTTCAAAAGTAAGCCATAGATTGAGAAGTGGGAGATCCTGAGGATTGGAAGATGATGTAAACACAAAATCGTTCTCTTTCCCTTTCCTCCTCCCCAAAAAAGCCAAAGAAATGTGAAAAATCAAAAAATTGTTAAATATTTGAAACAATTATTCTTAAACATTTGATCAAAAACAGACAATTTTTCTAAGTAGCTAAGAGCTGGACTGAGCGATGACTTGTTTAGACATGTACACACCTATTGAGGTAGGAGGTTCCCGAGCTGGCAATTTCCTCCTGGCCTTGGGTAACGTAGAAGAACATCGGCTTGTCCGGCTGTGGCCACTGGAAGTCGAAGCCTTTCTTAATACGATCCGCTGTGAAACCGAAAGAACAGTCAGCACAATGATCCCAGGGACTGTCTCGGGGTCTGCACTCCCTCCCGTGTCAGTACAATGATCCCAGGGACTGTCTCAGGGTCTGCACTCCCTCCTGTGTCAGTACAATGATCCCAGGGACTGTCTCAGGGTCTGCACTCCCTCCCGTGTCAGCACAATGATCCCAGGGACTGTCTCAGGGTCTGCACTCCCTCCCGTGTCAGCACAATGATCCCAGGGACTGTCTCAGGGTCTGCACTCCCTCCCGTGTCAGCACAATGATCCCAGGGACTGTCTCAGGGTCTGTGCTCCGTGTGTCCATTCACATACCCAGCGAGAATTCCACATCCCACCTACATTTAAGAATGTTATTTCCGAGTCTGCTAGTTCCATTAGGGCAGTAAGACACACAGCCTCTGCCGAGTGAAACCATTTGGCATCCAATCTGGCTGCCAGACCTGCTGACTGTACTGACAGATGAGTTAATGGGGATGGATTGGCAGAATTACTAACCATTCTGTTCATTAAAAACAAACTTCTTGGTTTTGTGGCTTAAATCTGCTTCGCCAGTGTAGTGATAGCTGGGCTTACTATGGAACAGGAGTGTTGTCACAGCCCACACTCTGAGGCTCTGCCTGCAGCAGTCTGGTCCACACCTCGATTTGTGGGTGGCCTGTTTGGTTTGGGGAATGAGGCTTCCGTTCACCAGGGCATCAGTATCTATCAACAGTCAATGATATAGGAATACCAAGCTAGGACAATATTCCAGCACCTTGAAAAGACAGATTTGCATCAAAAGAACATAAGAATTAGGTGCAGGAAGCAGCCATTTGGCCCTTTGAGCTGCTCCGCCATTTAATAAGATCATGGCTGATCTTCGACCTCAACCTCACTTTCCCACCCGATCCCCATATCCCTCGATTCCCCTATCGTCCAAAAATCTATCGATCTCAGCCTTGAATATACTCAACGACTCAGCATCCACAGCCCTCTGGGGCAGAGAATTCCAAAGATTCACCACCGAGTGAAGTAATTCCTCCTCAGCTCAGTCTTAAATGGACGATCCCTTATCCTGAGTTCTAGACTCCCAACCAAGGGGAAACAACCTCTCAGCATCTACCCTGTCAATGCCCCTCAGAATCTTATGTTTCAATGAGATCACCTCTCATTCTTCTAAAACGCCAGAGAGAGTATAGGCCCAATCTACTCAATCACTCCTCATAGGACAACCCTCTCACCCCTGGGATCAATCTAGTGAACCTTTGTTGCACATTTGTTTAAAATTTAAAGCCAGTGGTATCGCTGCCAACAGTCACACTCCCAGGGATCCCTGCTGTAACTCGTCCAAAACATCAGCCACTCAAAGCAACAGTGTTAGAACTGCAGAGAATGTCCGGTAGCGCCCCCCCGACAGAAACAGCGCGCGAGCGCAGCAAGTACAGACTCCTGATAACAGATGGAGAGAAACTCGATAACCTGACTGACGCAGGGTCCAGGGATCAGAGTTTGGAAATGGATAATTTAAGCAGCAATTTTTGAACTCCCCCGACTCCGATGTTCTTACCTGCAGTGACGCCATTTTGCAGAGAGCCCTCGTAGAAGATGTTGGATGGGAAGGCACTGAGAGCTGGGTGCATTCGGTACTGGACCTGCAGGCGGATTGGCCGGATCCCCAGAACAACCAGGCGCTCAAACAGTGACTGAGACAGACCAGCTTTAGCAGCTTTCTTGCACATGACCACCGGACCAAGCTGGCAATGGTCACCGACTAGGATCAGCTGCAAGAAACATACCACACAACTCAGATTCAATTATACTCATCTACCAGCTCCTGTCCTCACTGAGTCTCACAGGCAGGAGGCAAACTTCTAAACTGGGCCAAGTCATCTCATCCGACTTGTTTTAGGTATGGCCGGCTGGCCCAGACGACTGTAAGCAGCCGGTTTCCCCAGCCTGTGACCAGGGTGCATGCCTTCAGTATGAGGTTGAGCTGCACACAGGGACAGGAAGATGAGAGAGAAGATTGGGCTGTTTGGGATAAGTGAGTGACATCAATAAATAAATCATTTACATTGTGTATCACAGTAACAGCCCCTATTACACGCATACACCCTTAATTCAAGCAAAGTCGGGAGGACCAGATACTGAAGTCAACTTATCTGAGGCAAAGTCTAAATCCCTCCCTCTGTGGACTATAGGATGCTCAATAAAACAAGCTGCCACAACCCAATACTGTGGCATGAGTCCAAATGTACAACTACTGACAAAACCAGCCAGATTCTTACCAGTTTAACCAGATTATTCCTAAAACAGTTTACACAGAACTTCGGATCGTGAAACTGTGCACCATTAGGCCAATAGTGTAAACTCAGATCTTGTTGTCTTAATATGAAACCCAGCGCATTCACGACACCAGCTCCAAGACCCATGACCCCCCCCCCCCCCGGCTCCAAGACCCATGACCCCCCACCCCCCCGGCTCCAAGACCCATGACCCCCCACCCCCCCCCCCCCCCCCGGCTCCAAGACCCATGACCCCCCACCCCCCCCGGCTCCAAGACCCATGACCACCCACCCCCCCCGGCTCCAAGACCCATGACCCCCCACCCCCACCCCCCCCCCCGGCTCCAAGACCCATGACCTTGTGCAGCTGCACGTGACCCACCTGCTTTGCTCCCAGGACCACTGGGACCATACATTCAGGCTCCGTAGCCTGTGTGCTCTCATCAATCAGAATGGAACGGAACTGCATCTTAGCCAGGCGTGGGTCACCAGCTCCTACACAGGTGCAGCAGATAACATCTGCGTTCTGCAAAAGGACACATCATGGCAGGTTTAGGAGGCAAAAACTCAGTCAGAACCCAGAGAAAACCAGAAAGCCTTTCACAGCAGCTGGCAACATTATTTTGAAAATACAATCCCTTCCCCCCCCAATACCGTCCCAGGACACTAAACTGACCAACATTCAGCACTGTGAATATGATTTTTGTCGCAGGTACCCAACCCGAGCACTCTGGGAGCTACTGAGCACTCGATTTAGTTAAGTAGAAAGCAGATGAGAGAGAAATTATAACGGGTTTCTTACCATCAGCAGCTCCCGCTCTGCTGTCCTTTTAAGTGCACGGTAACGTTTCTCATCTGCAGACGACAACTCGCCAGTCTCGTCCTTCAGCTGCTGCAGCTTCTGCAACTCAGGCATGCTGGAGAGCAGGGCAGAAGGAAATTACAGTGTAAGCTCCAGTTACTAACCGCACCAAGGATCACGCACAGAAGGCAGAGATGCGAGCCACGTCATCATCACACCCATTTTGATTACTGTCGAAGCAACACTGGCGCCAATGGATGTAGTTTGCGACTGCAGTTACTGGTGGGCCTCATCCCGGAACAGATGCCCATCCAGCATTAGGCACACTCATCTTGCTACTCTGTTGAGACCAGTCAATGGAGGCCTCCAAGAGGACTGGGATCACTCTGTTGAAGGATCACCAGTACTCAGGAACAGCTTTTTTTCATCCTGACGGAAGTGGCTGCTTTAGTCGGTGTGGAGTGCCAAAACAGAAAAAAGTCAGTGAGTTGAGAGAGCGAGAAGCTGAATCACACGGGCAGGAATGTCCCAGGTTTGATCCAGAGTCTGAACTCAGTTAAAAATTTAGACAAGGCTCTCAACTCCTGATCACTAGCCAGTGAAGAGAGCTCGTGGCTTGGGCGAGGGCAGGACTGAGGGGCGCTATGTGGTCAAACATTCAGTCTAGAGGCTAAATGAATGGCCGCTCTGCCAGTGTGGAGTCGACACCTTTAGAGATACAGTAATTCCAGCATTTCAGAGAGTGGTCACAGACCCACCAATTATCATCCTTGCTTTGGTTACAAACTATTCCAGTCCACTCTCTGATCTTTGACTTGGAGACTGGTGACATAGGCCAGGGCCCCACACAAGAATTGTGCATCTGCCCTTTTCCACACACGTGCCAGGAATAATTAGCATGCATCATAAGAACATAAGAAATAGGAGGAGTAGGCCATACGGCCCTTCGAGCCTACTCCGCCATTTAATACAAGCATGGCTGATCCGATCATGGACTTGGGTCCACTTCCCTGCCCACTCCCCATAACTCCTTATTCCCTTATCGGTTAAGAAACTGTCTATCTCGGTCTTAAATTTATTCAATGACCCAACTTCCACAGCTCTCTGAGGCAGCGAATTCCACAGATTTACAACCCTCTCAGAGAAGAAATTCCTCCTCATCTCTGTTTTAAATGAGCGGCCCCTTATTCTAAGATTATGCCCCCTAGTTCTAGTCTCCATCAGTGGAAACATCCTCTCTGCATCCACCTTGTCAAGCCCCCTCAATCAATGGGCTATTCATTGGTGAAAGAATCTAATCAGGATGGCCCAGACACAAACCGTACTTGATAAACATCAGAAGTTGTCTGCGGTATGAATGTGTGGGAGTGACGGAGTCTGCTTTGAGTATAGCACGGAGGGAATGCTGCACTACGACACTAGTGGATGAAGAGCAGCGTTCTCCCAGTGTCCTGGCTAAAATTTATCCCTCAATCACCACCAAAAAAAACACATTAACTGGTCATTCGTCGCAATGCTGTTGGTGGGAACTTGCTGTGAGCAAGCTGCTGGTCACCTTTGCCGACAGAACAAAGATCACTCTTCAACATAATTCATTGTCTGAAGAGCTCTGGGGCACAGAGGGCATGAATGGTAGAATCCAGAAACAATCAAAGAGTCTCGTGCCCGCCCAGGGCGCCCCACCTCAAAGCAAACACAGGATTGGTCTATAGATGCCGGCTTTTACAGATGCAACATTAGCGTCCTCGACCAGACCAACATCCCCAGCATTGAAGCACTGACCACACGATCAGCTCCGCTGGGCAGGCCACATTGTTCACATGCCTGACACAAGACTCCCAAAGCAAGCGCTCTACTCGAAACTCCTTCACGGCAAACGAGCCAAAGGTGGGCAGAGGAAACGTTACAAGGGCACCCTCAAAGCCTCCTTGATAAAAGTACAACATTCCCACTGACACCTGGGAGTCCCTTGCCAAAGACCGCCCTAAGTGGAGGAAGTGCATCCAGGAGGGCGTTGAGTACCTCGAGTTTTATCGCCGAGAGCATGCAGAAATCAAGCGCAGGCAGCGGAAGGAGCGTGCGGCAAACCAGTCCCACCCACCCTTACCCTCAACAACTATCTGTCCCACCTGTGACAGAGACTGTGGCTCTCGTATTGGACTGTTCAGCCACCTAAGGACTCATTTTAAGGGTGGAAGCAAGTCTTCCTCGATTCCGAGGGACTGCCTATGATGTGTTGTCCATGAGAAAAGGCCACCAGGCAACAGCTGCTTCTTACCTGTCCATGTTACGGATCTGGTTGTGTAGAGCCAGGAAGGAGACTGGTGAATCGATGGCCTCACGACTCTTGGCACATAGACGCACCACCTTCAGGCCTGTGTGGTGGATCTTCTCAGTCAACTGGTCCACTGCAATATTACTTGGAGCACACACCAGGACAGGGCTACGAGTGAGGAAAAGCACATTAGAACCCTGCAGCTCCAACCCATCCAACAGGACACCGATCATTTATTTCATGGTTATTCTGAAGTGCATCCCAGATGATTTTATACAACCAGAGTGCCCTGGGTGGACAGTAAAATCTGCATTTTACTGACGTACCAGGTTTAATGCAAAAACACTGGTTCGGCCTCAACTTGAGTATTGTGTCCAATTCTGGGCATGTACTTTAGGAAGGCCTTAAGAGTGGGTGCAAAAAAGATTTACAAGAATGATTCCAGGGATGAGGGACTTCAGTCACGTGGATAGACTGGAGAAGCTGGGGTTGTTCTCTTTAGAGCAGAGAAGTTCAAGAGGAGATTTGGTCGAGGTATTCAAAATCATGAGGGATCTGGATAGAGTAGAGAGAGAGAAACTGTTCCCATTGCAGAAGGATCAAGAACCAGAGGACACAGATTTAAGGTGATTGACAAAAGAACCAACGGTGAAGCGAGGAAAAACTTTAAAAAAAACTCAGCCAGTGGTTAGGATCTGGAATGCACTGCCCGAGGGGGTGGTGAAGGCAGACTCAATTGTGGCTTTCAAAAGGGAATTGGATAAGTATCCAAAGGAAATTTTTTGTGCAGGGCTACGGGGAAAGGGCAGGGGAGTGGGACTGGCTGAAGTGTTCTTCCAGAGAGCCGGCACGGGCTCAACGGGCCAAATGGCCTCCTTCTGTGCTGTAACCGTTCTATGCTAGGAAATAGCTATTTGGTTCAATAATCCCATCCTTTTTAACCAACCTAAATTCATTCCAATTTAATTCAAAGCTGATGAGAAATTCAGATCTTCACACTAATTGATGAAACTGTGGAATAGCGGACACAAACCAGTTTCCCAAATGTGTCTTTTTTTAAAAAATGGACTCCCATGTTGGCGTTAGATTCTCTCGCAATCAATTGATCAGAGAGTTGTCCTTTGTTATGACCACACCCAAGACTTTACTAACCCAATACACTGATAGTGGGGAAATATACACAGGAACCTAGGCAATAATAATCTTTATATTATGATTCATGATAAAAAAAACAAAGAATGCTGGCAGAAACAAATACTAGTTAGGTTAAGTATTGAGGAGTGAACGCGGGACCTCACAACTGTAATCATAATTGGGGGGCACGATTCTGACCTCTTGCGTATTCCCGATTTTCATTGCGCCACCATTGGTGGCCATGCCTTCAGCTGCCTGGGCCCCAAGCTCTGGAAACCCCTCCTTAAACCTCTCTGCCCCTCTCTCCCTTTCAACTTACTACCATGACCAACCTGTCCTAATGTGGCTCAGTGTCAAATTTTGTTTGATAACGCTCCTGTGAAGCACTTTGGAATATTATACTACAATTAAAGGCGATATATAAATCCAAGTTATTATTGCTGCTGAGGGGATAAATACTATATTTAAAACTAATGTTAAAGGAGGTAACATTTTCTATCATCAATGTTTAGTTGTGATTCTGGAGCCGAGATATCTAAAACGTGGAAATCTCAACAACCACCACCCCAGAAAGTCTGTATTAGGGGCTGTAAAATGGACATCATTCTCCTAAGCAGTTTTGAGTTTCACTGATGACCCCAGGAAACTCGACCATAACATTCCATTCCTATAGCAACTCTCCAACATTTAACAGAACAATGCTCGTGGAACAGTTAACCCAGAACTAAACACCATTTGCAAAGTCTACCGTTTGTTTAATAAACATATATACTCAAAGATATGCTAACTACAAAAACTTGCACTTATATAGCACCATAACATAAAGCTTCCAAAGGGACTTCACAAACAGAAATAGACAGGCAAATGAACATAGTCACGGAGGGAGAGCTTGGGGTATTGAAGCAAAGCCTAAGCAAAAATATGAACACAGAGAAAGCTTTTGAGAGAGAACAGGGTAAAAGGCAATATGATTTCAGGGAGGAGCTGCAAACAATAGGACCAAGATTAACAACAGAACAAGACGACATTAGGATGGAGGACGTTACGGAGAGAGTGAGGCAAGGCTGTGAAGGGGTCTGAAGAGGAGGATGAGGAGCTTAAATTGAATACACCTTGTGACAGGGAGCCGATGCAGTCAGCAAGAAGGGCGTGAATGTACAATTAGCATGGGCCAGGTTATGGACAGCAGTTGGGAGTTTGTGGCAGATGCAGGTTGGACAGCCAGAGTGTAAGCCATTAGAGTAATCAAGTCTTGAGGTGACAAAATCATGGCAAAGGATTCCAGCAGTACAGGGCTCAGAGGTAAGTGGAGGCAGGAAATGTTGCACAGGCAAAACAGGTAGCCTTGGTGATGGACAGGATGTGCAGTTTGAAGCTCAGCTCAAGATCAAAGAAGGTTTTGCACAATCTGGTTCAGCCTGAGCAAGTGGTTGTGGAGGGAAATGGAACCAGTGTCAAGGGAGCAGAGTTTATGTCAAGTTCCCAAACCATGGCTTCATTGTCCCAAGGTCATGGCCCGTCCACAGCGACACGAGACTGGCAATGGGACAGCGTGGAGGAGGCTGAGGGAGGTAAAGGAGAGGTGGCGATGGGCATCGTCAGTCTATATGGAAGCTGAGCCCATGACTGTGGACAAGGAAGTGGATAGAACCTCCGAGGACTCCAGAAGTGTCGGTGAAGGGGATGAGAAACCACTGCTGAGATGTGCTGCCAATGATGGACAATATAGAGGTGGCGACGGTGGAGGATAGATGGCCCATTAAGTACTGCAGAGTTTGAGAAGGACAGGGAGAGATAACACAGCAGTCAGTTAGAGAGGAGGGTCTTGCGACTTTGGCCATCTCCAGATCAGGACAGAAACTAGACGGAACTGCACTGAAACGAGGGAGCATTTATAAAATTACAGCTGTACCATAAAACATTTCCCCCTTTGTGCAAGCATGAGTGGAGGCACTGCTTACCCATTGCCCTGTCTGGCCAGGTGATACACTATAGTAGCAGAGGTGACAGTTTTGCCGGTGCCCGGAGGGCCTTGGATCAGACTGAGAGGGCGCTGGAGAACAGTCTTCACAGCATAAACCTGTTGGAAAGATTTAAACAGGATCTCATCAATCACTGATGACAATTTTACACAGTCACTTTGTGGCAGTGCTAATGTACCTCACTGCACTGTAACTAATAATTACACTTCCACTTTCAGTACTTCATTCCATTGACAGAATCAGGCCCTTCAAAACTGCGGCAGCCCGAACAGTTTGTGAGCAGCATCTAGATTGCATCACACAATTTACATCGACTAAATGTTGCACATTTCACTGAACAGTATAATCTCAGCTGCAGAACCACTGTTTGCATACAATTAAATTTGCTAAAAGATACTCTGATGTAAACATACAGTGCATAAACAGATTTAAACGCACTACAGCTCGAAGTATGCTGCAGTACAAAGTGACTCATTCATAGCAATACAGGCTGTAAAGTTCTTTACGATGGAGAGTTTCACTGGTCAGATGCTAGCACATAGAACTATTAGATTAAAGCCTGCAATGTGGAGTAGACGGAAAAACTATTGTATTCATGTACCATCCATAAAATATTGAGGCCATACATCAGACAGGTGCATGAATTAGTCAGATCATTTCCTGCACACGTGTTCGAATGCTAACAGAAACACAGTACACAGATTGACCAAAGGCAGTAAGGAACTATTAACGGCAGGTTGGTTTCTTACAACAGCCTTCCTTGTGGTGGCAGCACTAAGATGGCGTTGTTGCTGCCGCCAGAGGATACAGGGTCAGCCTGAGGCAGGGGCACTGCGCCCACCAGCGGCTGCAGCAGCACAGGAAGCACATACCACCATCTTGCGGTAACTGGTGGGCTGAATGGTTTAATGTGTGCGGACAGACTAACAATTCAGTTCCTCTTGGTTGCCTGAGTAACTGTCCCAATCCCGGCCAAGGCTACAGCAGCAAAGGCTAAAAATCAGGATGTGGGAGAATTTGATTCCCTCCTTGTTCTCATCATAGGCAGTCCCTCGGAATCGAGGAAGACTTGCTTCCACTCTAAAAATTAGTCCTTGGGTGACTGAACAGTCCAATACGAGAACCACAGTCCCTGTCACAGATAAGTCGATGAGGGAAGGGGTGGGTGGGACTGGTTTGCCGTACGCTCTTTCCACTGCCTGCGCTTAATTTCTGCATGCTCTCGGCGATGAAACTCGAGGTGCTCAGCGCCCTCCCGGATGCACTTCCTCCACTTAGGGCGGTCTTTGGCCAGGGACTCCCAGGTGTCAGTGGGGATGTTGCACTTTATCAGGGAGTGCCTTGTTCTAGAATCTTCCCTGCATGTAAAGGAGGCTTACCACACAGTACAGAGAGACTCCAGAATATTGTAGAGTTGGCATTTCATTACAGCAGAGTGACAAATCATGGCCAGCAGGCTCGCGGGGGAGATCAGTGCAATGGATTAGTTTATCTACAGGTCAGGCACAGTGAGCCGTCGGGCTACTCTGCCTCTTTGCCCAGCTATGTTTGGTGCACTGTACAATGGATCAGGTTTACCAGAGCAGTCTGCAGCAAGTACGATTGAGAGGACACATGCTGGATTGGATGAACTTACTGAGCTGACACGAACGCAGGCATGTACAGATTTGGTGTTTACTTTCACAACAAGTCCACTTTGATTGGAAGTCATGTACCCAGTCAGATATAAATCTAAACACACTAATTCACTCAAATTGCCTACCTGTGAGTGATTGAGGTCAGGCAAACCATGGGCGGTGAAGCGTTTGGGCAGCTGGCATTTAATAATCACATCCTCCACCTCGTGGCCAAGCAGTTTGTGGTAAATGTAGCCGGAGACAGAGGTCTCATCCACAGCAAAGGTTTTCAGCGCACTCTGCATTCTGTAAGGGGCAAAAAAACATCGGTCAGCTCGCTAACCTAGCACAATGGGTCACAATATAAGTTCTCGCTGCAGTGAACAGTAGATAGCCATGGTAATCCCATCACAAACCCTTGACCAATTCTAGAGACTCCCACCATCATTAGCTTAACCCACATGAACCCGTTAACTACAATGCAAGTCTCCAACTGCCTCTAATAACTGTAACCAGACCGTGATATGCCAGCAAGTATTTATTGGTGTTCAATTGATTTCATTCGTCAGCCCCTCATTCTGTGTACAAAGAGCAAGTGATGTTTAAACTAGGAAAAGCTCCCCCACTGATTAGCCTCCATGTCCTGGGCTATGAAGGCAAAATAACTGCCAGGATTTCTGCTCCAGGAAAGGATGCTAATCAAACACTAAGACTGGCTTTTTTGTTGCTGTCAGGTAATATTGGCAAACGAACCACCAGATGGCTCTCATCATATTAAAAACATAGAAATTTACAGCGCAGAAAGAGGCCATTTTGGCTACGCCGGCCGACAAAGAGCCGCACGGCCCTCGGTCAGCAGCCCTAAAAGTTACATATAAACCCATGAACAATGGCGGAAAGGCAAAGAGCACCCAGCCCAACCAGTCCGCCTCACACAACTGCGACATCCTTTATACTGAAACATTCTACACTCCACCCCAACCGGAGCCATGTGATCTCCTGGAAGAGGCAAAAACCAGATAAAAACCCAGGCCAATTTAAGGAGAAAAAATCTGGGAAAATTCCTCTCCGATCCATCCAGGAGATCGAAACTAATCCAGATCACCCTGGCCGTATTCTATTCCCTGCAGTACTTACCATTATATCTGCGCCGTCCAACAAAAGGTCATCCAGTCTAATCCCAATTACCAGCTCTAGGTCCGTAACCCTGCAGGTTACGGCACTTCAAGCGCCCATCCAACCATCTCTTAAAAGTGGTGAGGGTTTCTGCATTCACCACTCTTCCAGGCAGCGAGTTCCAGTTCCCCACAACTCTGCGTAAAGAAGCCCCCCCCCCCTCTCAAATCCCTTCTAAACCTTCCACCAACCACCTTAAAACTGTGCCCCCTCGTAATAGACCCCTCCACCAATGGAAATAAGCCCTTACTATCCATTATGTCCAGGCCCCTTAATATTTTGTACACCTCAATGAGGTCTCATCTCAACCACCTTTGTTCCAATGAGAACAAACCCAGCCTATCCAATCTGTCCTCATAACTAAAATTCTCCATTCCAGGCAACATCCTAGTAAATCTCCTCTGCACCCTCTCTAGTGTAATCACGTCCTTCCTATAATACGGCGACCAGAACTGCACGCAGTACTCCAGCTGTGGCCTAACCAAAGTATTATACAATTTAAGCATAACCTCCCTGTTCCTACATTCTATGCCTCGGCCAATAAAGGCAAGTATTCCGTATGCCTTCTTAGCTACCTGGCCTGCTACTTTCAGGAATCTGTGGACAAGCACTCCAAGGTCCCTTTGTTCATCTACACTATTAAGTGACCTACCGCTTAATGTGTATACCCGTTCCTTATTCTGAAGCATTGAAAATATTTAATCTCTTAATTGCCTGACCGTTAAGTACCTGCTTGATTCAACAAAGCAACAATGGATATACAATCGGGTTCCTGGTTCATGAGTCAACCAGTGTGAGCTCCATAGAGTCAACATGTAATGGTTCAGAGATCCACAAGTCAAAAGCTACAGAAATCGATGTTTCAAAAAGTTAATGCTGTACAAGTATTATACCTCTAGCTTCTTGATGTGTTTTCTATTTGTGTAATCACCTCATTTTCAAATAAATCTGACCATTAGTTTTAGCCTGAAAGTAATGGTCTGTGATATTTCCTGTCTTTGCAAAAGGACAAGAGTGAGTGGTGGCGACCTACATGGTCCCAAATCTAACACCATTACATATTCATTTCCAATCAATTCTGAACTTTCTTCAGAGGAAAAACAGAAAAGACCCCAGCAAAAATTGACAAATGTTACTTGACTGGTGGGGGTGGGGGGTGAGAAAAAAAGAGAGAGCGCGAGCGCGAGAGGGGGAGAGAGAGAAAAAGAACGGAGAGGGGGGAGGGAAGAGGGGGAAACCCTAGTGAATGAATGTGCCATTTATACCACAGGTGAATCGCTCAAGTCATAAGAATAATCAGCAAGCATCTGAAAGGGAGGTCATTTCCTGGGAAGAATGGCCAGATACCGAATGACTAACCTGTCCAGGTTTTAATTCTATTTGTATGGAAAACTAAACGGATTTGCTATCCACTTCTTTCCTCACCTGTGCCTGCAATAAACATAGGCAGGTCACGTGATTGGCAGCTGTGGTCACAGATTATTGCACGATGAGCCTGCCTCGGTTAAGCTACACCACAGACAGTGACTTTCACCCCTCATTCCCTGAAATGTTGCAAACTGTTGGGAAATTAGTCGCTCACTTTCTCTGATCAGTTTCATGTCTATTTCACTCCATTTTAGACTTGCGCAACATCTCATTGGTTGCATAAGACAGCAACACTGACATATTCAATTTCTACAATCTCTAGCACTGCAATATTTTAAATCACTGAGATTTGATATTCCTTTGAAAATTAGGGAATTGGATCTCTATTTGAAAAGGGGAAAAATTGCAGGACTATGGGGAAAACAGGAGATCTGGATTAATTTGTAGTTCTTTGAGAGCTGGCACCGGCACAATGGGCCAAATGGCTTCTTTCTGTGCTGTAAGGTTCTATGATTACTAGTGAGGCTCTGTAATTTCATCTGCATTCACTTGAAATTATTAGACATACATTCTACATGTTCAAAGGCTGCATCTTACAGATTAAAATTATGCACATTTGCAGCTCTGAGATTAGGTGAGACAACACCCATCGTTAACATTCGCACACACAAACTAAAACTCTCTCCCCACCACAGGCAGCACAGAGAGCTCAGGGCCTTCACACCCACAGTTCAGTTGTATTTGAGATTGCACCAGCCGCGTGGAATTGTTGGATTGATCAACCCATGACCCGACCCCTGCACCCCCACCCCACTGGCACTTGATGCTGTCAAAATCCAAGGATAGTCTTCAGACAATAAAGGTTAACGCGATAAGATTATGGGGAAAAAGGTGGGCAAACTGGCAGCTTACCTGTCAAACGAAGTCGATTTCCAGACAAAATCCACCTGGAAGTTGTGAGTGACTTCAACCGGAGCTCCAACACTGCTGCGGAGTTCAATCGCGATCTCATCCCCATAATCTGCACAGGTAGGTTAGAGACACAACTCTCAGCCCGACAGAGTCAGGCCCAACAATGTCACTCTCAGCCTACCGCTGTCCTCAAACATTCCAAATTATCAAAATCAAGTTACTTTTAAATGTATTTATGTGATCATTAAAACCGTCACAACAGCCCACTGAACCAATTGTGCTTTTAAACTGCATTTCCAGTTTGTCTGCTGTGTGAAATTTAAGAAAGCCTTGTGAATTTGAATATATTTAGGAGAGGAGGACCACCTCTTTCGACTCTCTTAACCCCACCCCCCCAACCCCCATCCCCCCACCACAACCTGCCCCCAGACACAGTCAGAATGGCCTAGCTCTCCCAGGTAGTGCAGACTTTTTAAATACTGATCAGTTGGCTCAAAGCTGCTCTGAGAGTCAGGTCTGCCCACGGAACAATTATCTTGGACAACAGCAGCACCAAAAAAACATTGGGAAGGAGGTAAATCCTGAAGTGGTTAAAGAGAGATAAATTACAACAAATCAAAGTGTTAGAGAAGGCAGTTAAGTTAAATGTGGCCAAAATACCAGGGCCTGACAGAATATAACCAAGGAAAATGGGGAAGAAACCGCAACGGCCCTAGGAATGATATTTCAGGATGTTACTGAGTGGGTGCGCCCCGAAGGATTGGAGAGTGGCCAATGTAATACCCATACCCAGGGGAGACCGTTACCCTGGATAATTAATGTTATGCAGGGAGACGAGATAAGCATTTCCCCTTCGAGCAAAGGTTGGGTAGGAAAAATAGAAAAACAGAGTCTGTTTTAAACGGTGAGAGATTGTGAAATGTTGGTGTTGAGAGAGACCTGGGTGTCCTTGTACACGAATCACCGAAAATTAACATGCAGGTACAGCAAGAAATTAAGAAAGCAAATGGTATGTTGGCCTTTATTACAAGAGGATTTGAGTAGAAGAGTAAAAATGTCTTACTGTAATTATATAGGGCCCCTGGTGAGACCACACCTGGAGTATTGTGTGCAGTTCTGGTCTCCTTACCTAAGGAAGGATATACTTGCCATAGAGGGAGTGCAACAAAGGTTCACCAGACTGATTCCTGGGATGGGGGGGGGGTGGGGGGAAAGGATTGTCCTATGAAGACTGAGGGGTGATAGTGAAACATACAAAATTCTTACAGGGCTGATGCAGGGAGGATATTTCCTCTGGCTGGGGAGTCTAGAAAGTGGGATTGAGGTAGAAGATCAGCCATGATCTTAATGAATGCGAAGCAGGCTCGAGGGGTCGAATGGCCTACTCCTGCTCCTAATTCTTATGTTATGTTAAGGGGAGATTTAATAGACATGCTCAAAATTGGGAGGGGTTGAGATAGTTTCTCCCTATCTAATTGGTTTCCACTGACAGAAGGGTTAGTAACCAAAGGACACAGATTTGAGATAATTGGCAAAAAAGCCAGGGGAAAGTTTAAAAAAAAAAACTTATGATGCACTGCCTGAAAGGGCGGTGGAAACAGATTCAATAGGAAACTTCAAAGGGGAATTGGATAAATACTTGAAAAGCAAAAATTTGCAAGGCTATGGGGAAAGAGCAGGGGAGTGGTTAGAAACTTGGACTCAAAACTGGTCAGAAGGGAGCAAATAGAGAATAGGAGTTAAGGGTTGCGTTCTGGAACCACTCCTGCATTATCTACATCAATAATTTTGATATAGGACTAGAGGGAGTGGTGTCCAAATTTTAAGATACTAAAATAGGAGGCACAGTAAATAATTCTGTGGATCAAAGAAGCCTGGAAGGGGATATTGATAAGATGGTGGAATGGGCAAAAAGTGGCATGTGGCATTCAATGTCAGCAAGTATGATACATTTTGGTAAAATAAAGACAATAATATGTTGAATGGGGGAAAGCTGGGTGATGTGTAAGAGCAGAGGGATTTGGGACTCCGGGTTCACAACATTAAAAGCAGCATCTCAAGTGGATAGGGGAATAGAAAAAGATAATGGAACACTAGGCTTTATGGCAAGAGGTGTAGAATATAAAAGTGCTACAACTGTACAGGGTATTGGTGAGACCACACCTGGAGTACTGCGTACAGTTTTGGTCTCCGTATTTAAGTAAGGATATACTTGCATTGGAGACAGTTCAGAGAAGGTTCACTAGATTGATTCCGGAGATGAGGGGGTTGACTTATGAAGATAGGTTGGGCCTATACACATTGCAGCTCAGAATGAGGTGTGATCTTATCAAAATATATAAGATAATGAGGGGGGCTCGACAAGGTGGATGCAGTGAAGATATTTCCACATAGGGGAAACTAGAACTAGGGTGTTGAGCAGCAATTTCTTCTCTCAAAGGGTTGTAAATCTATGGAATTCTCTGCCCCAGAGCACTGTTTAAGGCAGAAATGGACAGATTTTTAAACGATAAGGGAATAAAGGGTTATGGGGAGCGGGCAGGGAAGTGGAGCTGAATTCATGATTAGATCAGCCATGATCTTATTAAATGGCGGAGCAGGCTCGAGGGGCCAAATGGCCTTCTCCTGCTCCTATTTCTTATGAGATGTAATGGTGAATCTGTAAAATCCTTAGTCAGACCACAGTTGGGTACTGTGTAGTTTTGGGCTCCACACTATAGAATTGATGCTGGATCAGTAGAGAAGGTACAGCACAGATTTACCAAGATTCTGGTGAATAGGCTATGGGGAAAAGGCAGGGGGAGGAGTGGGACTGGTTGGGTGGATCTTTCAAGAGCCGGCATGGACACGATGGGCTCCTTCTGTATCGTTCTGTGATTTGATCTGTGGATCACAGAACATTACATTCTGAAGGAGCCCGATTTAAAAATTGCAAACATTTATATCTAGGCTACAAACCAAGAGCTGGAAAGTGGGATTAGGCTGGATAGTTCTTTTTCAGCCGACACGGGACACGATGGGCCAAATGGCCTCTTTCTGTGCCATAAGTTTCCATGATTCTGCTGGGACAAGGAAAGACAAAGAATTGGGGCTGTTTTCGTGAGAAAAGAGATCATATTCTTGGGGTGATTTGATAGAGGGGATGGGACAGAATAGAAAGAGAGTTCCTCGTGATTGAAGGGCTCACAGCGAGGAGACATATTAAATATAAATTTGAGAGAGCAGGAACTTCTTTTAAGCAAAGGATGCGGATTGAACTAGTGATTGAAGCAGAGACCATGTCAAAATTTAAGAACAAGTTGGATAGATGGCAGAAGCATTAGGAGCAGGACACGTGTTCATGGGTACATATTATCCACATGGACTGATTGCATTGCAATTACAACACAGAAACTGCTCAATGTTGGAATGAACTAACACAGGACTTCTTACCAGTTACTGAAAATTCTCCCATAACCTCTTGCAGACAAAATTTGAAGGTTGCAGTGGTCAGCTCTTGACTGCATTGCAAAGCAAGTAAAGAAAGCTTGAATTTTTGTAGAGCCTTTTTCGACTTCAGGCCATCCCAAAGGGTTCTCAGCCAATGAAGTACTGTATTTTTGAAGTGTATTCACGGTTGCAATATAGGGAAATGCAGCCACCAATTTGTGTACCGCAAGGTCCCACAATAAGCAATGTAATAAATAATCCAAGAATCTGTGTTAGTGATACTGGTTTAGGGATAAATATTAAATCAGGACTCTGGGGAGAACGCCACTGCTCTTCTTCCACTAGAATGTTACAGCACAAATGAAAGCCATTCGACCCATCATGTCTATGCCAGCTCTTTGAAAGAGCTATCTATTAATCCTGGTCCCCCTGCTCTTTCCACACTTTTAAATATTTATTCCCTTTTGAAAGCCAATATAGAATCTGCATACACCGCCCTTTCACACAGCGCACCCATTCATAGTGCCACGGTATTTTTACGTCCACGAGGGTTCAATGTCTCACCCGAAAAACAGCAACTCTGGTGGTGCAGGGGTACGTGCGGGGTGGGGGGGGGGGGGGGGGGGGGAAAGAGGGGATACGCACCGGGCCCAGGTGGGGGGGGGGCACACGCCAGGCTGGGCACGCGGCAGAAGCTGAGTGCATCATTTATATACAAACAACATTGTGGAGACTCTTCAGCTGTACAACAGCCATAGGTTTAATTAGTAAGATACAAAGGATACTGTCCGGGACTTTGATCACGTGGCCGATTCCTTTCCAGAGAGGTGCTAGGTCACCTTTGTAGCGCAGACAGATCTCATCGCCCTGCATCAGGCGCATGTCTGAAGAACAAGAGTGAGGGGAGCCAGATGATGGCCACAGTACGAGAGCACAGTTACATCATTTCAAACTGTCCGTGCCCCATTCATATGTTGCTCCAATACAGAATTGGCTCGCTTTTAGCTATTTGCTTAAAAGCTGCCGAGGATACAGTAATGGATGGGCTAAAGATTACCAATTCAGTAGTTGTCCCCTATCTCCCAAAAGACGCAGAGGTTATGGTTCCATGGGTCCTGGGTGCCCTCTGGCACCATGCACATGATTAGTGTGTGAAGCCAGTGAGTATTGGCAGGCTGTTCTACCACAGAGGCATCACCATATACCTCAATCCTGCCCTCAACACCCACGGAAAGTTAGAATCAGCAAAGAGCAGGCACACTGGATGTTTTCCTCCATCTTAATCCAGATGCACGGAGCTCATTGCAGCCAATGTACTGCTGGCCCAGCAGGGATCCAAGTGATCTGCCACCTTTCTGGTCTGTGTTGCTCAATGAATAAACTCAGAGGCATCAGCGGAGCATATTGATCCAAAATTAAATGGATAATCGATGCAGTTCTAGGGCAAATGGTAGATTTCAGGGCCAAAGTGCTGTTTTCCCCAACAATTACTAAAGCTGCACCCTCTGCAGGTACAGGCCTGGGATTCGGTCAATCTGTACGCTTAGGGGTGTCTGTTTTAGCCAAGCAGCTGGCCTGGGAGCTACTTGCCTTTGAAAACAAGTGAATGACTATCCACACTGCAAGCGTGCCTGCAGTCCACACCAAGTGAGCCAGTGCCCACGACAGTGCCCAAACCTCCTGCTGAGAAGCTACGGTCAAACCCAGTGCTACTGTCAAGTGATGGGAATCCTCTTGGGTGGGTCACAGACTGTTGCCCAATGCTAAAGAATTCCAATTGTTCCTTGCACTGCTCTCAGACTGTGCTGTACACAATGTTATTCAGTGCTGCACAACATTCAGCTTTGTGTATCTGTACTTAAACATATTTTTCACCAGAACAGAAAATTCGCTCTTTATACAATAGTATCAATGTTACACACAATTCATTTAACATTTCTTATATTTTATTAGCACTATACAAACGGAATAGTGACTGGGAGCTCTGCGATACCTTTACTGGTGAGCAATAACTAATGAGTTTGTGTCACTTGAGCGGTCGAGGCTCATCTCCTGAAGTAAACACTGCACCCAGCATTCCTCACTCAATATCTCCAATCAAGTGAGAAACCACATGGAATCGGCTTCAGTTTACTGTTACTGAAAGGGCTCCTCCGCATCCCTCACCATGCCCCAGTGCGGGGAGCGGGCTTATCCTGTGCAACACTGCTCCCATCACTTGCTGCCTTCCACTGAAGATACAACACAATCAGGATGTGAAGTGCAAACGCCTTACTGCACAATCGAGATCACTGGGCCAACACACCAGCTGCCCCATTCCTGTTCATTCGAAAAAAAACACATGTAAATCAACTCCACTTACCAGAGTCGGTCTTGGGCAAGGTGAAGTATGCAATCCGTTTCTTGTTCAGACCCAGGTCCCATCTCACAGTGATATTGTCCTGAGTCTAAAATTACAAAAACACAACTAAACTCATTTACTGGTTCAAGCACTGAGTTAATTAGCTGGCTATAAAAAGGAAAGAGCTGGTTATAGATTATTCATTGCGCCCTTATTAGAGGGCCACTCCAGTCTAATGGCCGTCAGCCCCTGCCCACACGTTCGAATTGATCTCCAGGTTATATCGGAAGGTTTGCACATGTAGATTGAGCCCATGATGGTGACGCATGCTGTATCCATCAGCTATCCCAGGGCTCAAGGGACTATGCTGGCACTTCAGTGACGGCTTGTGTCTCACTTTATGCTTTGTAGAAACCGAGTTATGATGTGGACCTACAAGGTGTGGCCATCCTGCCTACTCGGTCAGACAGAGCAAAGGCAGACTCTATCAACAGGCAGTCAACCTTTTTAAAAAGTGGAAATTAAAAACAAAACAATAAATGAACTTTATTTCGACAATAGCAAGGCTATAAATAGGCCAGGGAATTCCTTGTTATAGCACAAGACTGTTGCTCCCATTTTGGTACCAGTACTGTGACCAGAAGCTTAGTACTGTCATCACTTCTGTGCTTGTCCACCATAATTTCCCCTCTACAAAGTAACACCCTCTACGAAGTAACAATTACAAATGAATAATGGGAAACAGGGAAATGGCAGAGACCTTCAACAAATATTTTGTATCGGTCTTCATGGGACAGGACACTAAAAACATTCCAATAATTGATAATCAAGGAGCTATTGCGAGGAGGTGGGGAAGACTTAAAACAATCTATCACTACAGATAAAGTACTAGGCAAACTAATGGGACTAAAGGTGGACAAGTCCCCTGGACCTGATGGCCTGCATCCTACAGTCTGGCTGCAGAGATAGTGGATGCATTGGTTGCAATCTACCAAAATTCGATGAATTCTGGAGAGGTCCCAGCGGACTAGAAAACTGCAAATGTAACGGCCCTATTTAAGAACGGAAGGAGACAGAAAGCAGGAAATACAGACCAGTTAGCCTAACATCTGTCATTGGCAAAAATGCTGGAGTCCATCATTAAAATAGTAGCAGGACATTTAGAAAATCATAATGCAGTCAAGCAGAGTCAGCATGGTTTTACGAAAGGGAAATCATGTTTGACAAATTTGCTGGAGTTCTTTGAGGATGTAACGAGCAGAGTGGATAAAGGAGAACCGGTTGACGTCGTATATTTGGATTTCCAGAAAACATTCGATAAGGTGCCACAAAAAAGTTTACTGTACAAGATTGGGGGTAATATATTAGCGTGGATAGAGGATTAGCTAACTAACAGAAAACGGGATAAATGGGTCATTTTCAGGTTGGCAAACAGTGACTAGTGGGATGCCGCAGGGATCAGTGCTGGGGTCTCAACTATTTACAATTTATATTAATGACTTGGATGAAGGGACCGAAAGTAATGTAGCCAAATTTTCTGATGATACAAAGATGGGTGGGAAAGCAAGTTGCGAGGAAGACGCAAAGAATCTACAGAGATATAGATAGGCTCAGTGTGTGGGCAAATATTTGGCAGGTGGACTATAATGTGGGAAAATGTGAGGTTATCCACTTTGGTAGGAAAAATAAAAAAGCAAAATTATTTAAATGGGGAGCGACTACAAAATGCTGAAGAAAGGTTGAGTTGAGCTGGTTGAGCCTACACTCCTTGGAGTTTAGAAGAATGGGATCTGGGAGGGGGGGTTTGTACGAAACGCAAAAAGTTAGTATGCAGGTACAGCAAGTAATCAGGAAAGCAAATGGAATGTTGGCTTTTATTGCAAGGGGGATAGAGTATATAAGTAGGGAAGTCATACTCCAACTGTACAGGGTATTGGTGAGGCCACACCTGGGCTATTGCGTACAGTTTTGGTCTCCTTATTTAAGGAAAGATATACTTGCATTGGAGGCAGTTCAGAAGGTTCACGAGGTTGATTCCTGAGATGAAGGGGTTGTCATATGAAGAAAGATTGAGCAGGTTGAACCTATACCTCTTGGAGTTTAGAAGAATGAGAGATGATCTTATTGAAGCATAAAAGATTGAGGGAGCTTGGCAGGGTAGATGCAGAGAGGATGTTTCCCCTCATGGGGAAATCTAGAACCAGAGGACATATGTTCAGAATAAGGGGTTGCCCATTTAAAACAGAAATTAGGAGAAATTTCTTCTCTCAAAGTCATGAATCTTTTGAAGTCTGTACACCAGAGAGATGTGGAAACTGGGTCTTTTGAATATATTTAAGGTGGAGATATATAGATTTTTGAATGATAAGGGAGTCAAGGGTTATGGGGAGCGAGCGGGGAAGTGGAGTTGAGGCCAAGATCAGATCAGCCATGATCTTATTGAATGGCGGAGCAGGCTCAAGGGACAAATGGCCGACTCCTGCTCCTATTTCTTATGTTATGTAACAAAGTCCTTTCGGGCCTCATTAAAAACTGCACAAGCTCAAATTTAAACATGTCCAAACTCATTCATCAGCTTGCGTCCCAACAGCTCCCCTCACAAGCCAAAATTGTGGCTTCAAATAATGGTCCCATTAACTGGAAGTAATTCAGTTAAAGGGGAACATTTTCGGAAGAAGGAACCGAAGTATAAGTACACGGATACAAAAGCAAAATACTGCGGATGCTGGAATCTGAAATAAAAACAGAAAATCTCAGTGGGTCAGGCAGCATCTGTGGAGAAACAGAGTTAACGTTTCCGGTCGGTGACCTTTCGTCAGAACTGGCAATAGTTCAAAATGTAACAGATTCTTAAGGAAGTGCTAGGGCCCTGAAAGGGGGGGGGGGGGGGCGGGGGGCTGGAAACTACAAAAGGGAAGGTCGGTCTGTGATAGGGTGTAAGGCAGAAGGGATAAGACACAAAGGGGATGATGGGCCGAATTGAGATGGTAATAACGCAAGTTAGGAAACAAAAGGTGAGTGTAGAGAGGGGGTGAATGGTGGAATGATTACTGGCTGCCCTGGGAAACCGAGAGAAACAACATTTTAAAAAAGTGTCGGGGGGGGGAAAAAGAGGAGAGGAGTCTTTGTAAAAAAAAAAAGTGAGGAAAGAGAATAAAATGGCAGAGGTTATGGTCTGAAATTGTTGATCCGGATGTTGAGTCCAGAAGGCTGTAAAGTGCCTAAACGAAAGATGAGGTGTTGTTCCTCGAGCTTACATTGAGCTTCGTTGGAACAGTGTAGGAGGCCGAGGACAGAGAGGTCAGAGTGGAGAATTAAAGTGGCAGGCGACCGGAAGCTTGGGGTCACCCTTGCAGTTTGAACGGAGGTGTTTCACAATGTGATCAAACAATCTGCACTTGGCCTCGCCAATGTAGAGGAGACCACATCGTGAGCAGCGAATACAGTATGCTAAATTGAAAGAAGTACAAGTAAATCGCTGTTTCACCTGGAAGGAGTGTTTAGGGCCCTGGATAGTGGGAAGGGAGGAGGTAAAAGGGCAGGTGTTTCATCTCCTGCGCTTACACGGGAAGGTGCCGTGGGAAGGGAGGGGGTGCTGGGGGTGACTGCGGAATGGACCAGGGTGTCACGGAGATAGCGGTCCCTTTGGAATTGAGAGAAGGGAGGGGAAGATGTGATTGATGGTGGGATCATGCCAGAGGATGGTCCGTTGAATGTGCAGGCTGGAGGGGTGAAAGGTGAAGTCAAGGGAAACTCTGTCGTGGTTCTGGGAGGGATGAGAAGGGGAGAGTGCAGAAGAGCAGGAAACAGAACGGACACGGTTGAGGGCCATGTTAACCACGGCGGAGTGGAATCCTCGATTGAGGAAAAAGGAAGACATGTCAGAGGCACTAGTGTGGAGGTGGTGTTGTCAGAGCAGATGCGACAGAGAAATTGGAGAATGGAATGGAGTCCTTACAGGATGCGGGATGGGAGGAAGTGTAGTCCAGGAGGTACACGGAGGTATTTCTATGCCTCAGTAACTTACTCAAGTGGCCATTATTCCATGTGAAAACTGCCAAGCTTTCAGATATTTTGGATACAGTAATACCCCCGCACCTCTCTTAAAGGTAAACACTTACAGATTCTTAAACCGCGCCTCGCAAGTCAGGTGAGCATCAGTTCATTTTCCCTTTTTCTGCACTGCCTCGAATGGCTCCCACCTTTACTGTTATAACAGTGCCCAGAATTCGATCCAGTCTCCAGATGTGGCCACGGTCACACTGAACTGGGTACAAGAGATGCCCCAGCCACTGTGCTCACTGCTGCCGTACAGTGCAGATGGTTTCAGTAAGTTGTTCACCAATACCCAGATCCCTCTCCCCTGTAACCATAGCACTGGAGCCAATTAGATCATCTCCCCACTATTTATTTCCTTCTCTAGCCCCATTACATTCAATTTATCATCGGCTCGCAACGTATCTCGATCCCTCGATCTCCTCCATTGCACCAGAGCCCATTACTCTCCTTGTCCAACACCTACACACATACACTTCAGTAGTAGTCACTAGGTAGTGATCAGGACTAGGAACGGTTGCTGGTTCTCCCCCTAATCCCAGTGTTCACGCCAGCCACCATTAGCCTGGTGAGCACGAAGCAAACCCAAGAGCCGTTGGTGTGTTTGGTTCAGCGACTCACTGCCGCGGAGGGAGCCTTTTCCGGGGCTCCTCAGCAGCCAGGGACATGGAATCACCTGCCAGACACTTTTACAGGGAATGAGCCTCACAAAAGGTACAATGATTAAGAACTAAATTTAGTACTGCTAAAAATACAAAAGATGTTTACAAACGCTGCCTCTTTGGTGCAGAGGCTTACTCTGCACACTACCTGCGACTCCTTCAGCTTCTTGTCATAGTCAGCCTCCAGCTTGACCAGCGGCCCAAAGATGTTCTGGTATTGATAAGCATCCTCGTACCGAAGGAGGACGTGCTGGGGCTCTTCATCCACTCCAGGCTTCTCCAGGTCCTCGAGGGTAGCAGAAGGATTATCCTAAACAGAAAGAGTCCCCGTTACATGAACCACATTAAAAGAGCCTCACTGTGGGGATCTGAAATATCACCCATTCCATTTTATAGATTCTGACATTTCAATTTCTAATCAAACTAAATTTGTGGTCAGCATTTTGAGTAACTGCACACTGATGCAGGTTACAATACAGATCAGCAACTCCGTGTCCATCTGGTACCTCTATACCCTGCAATTATCTGGGAGCTTTCCTTTTAGATTTTACTGACTGATACCACACACACCATCACATGATCCATCAGTGCACTCTCATCCTATGCCCATCGAGTCTGAGCAGCTGGAGGTACGCACTGCGTGTTCAGTGCACAGACTGCATGCAAATTGCTCACTATCTTTCTAACTAAACTGGGAGCAAGAGATGCCCTAGCCACTGAGTGACAACTGCACAGCCACAGTGAAACAGTAAAGGATGCAGTGAGCTTAGCTGGCACCCAGATTTAACGGACACTGGGAAATACTGCATCAGTAAGAGTCCACAGGAATGAGGTTGTCAGGATTTCCAAAATACTGTGAACAAACAATAGTACAACAGGCTTTAAGGCGGTGATGACAGGTTTGGCAGCTGTGTGTCTTGCAATCAGTGATGCTGCTTCGCCTGGACCCGCTCATTCCCAATATTACAAATTCCCTTTTGGTGCTGGATTGTTGTCAGTTTATACCAACTCGCCCATTTCACACTGTATACCTTCCAGAGTTCCTCCAGCTTGTTGATCTGCTGTGCTGTGATCTGACGGGCTCGCAGTTGTTCCTGCTCCGAAGGAATCTTCACCAACCAGGACAGAAAGCAACGGTCCTGGATCAGTGGCTGCCACTGGGAACTGTCCCAGTTGATATCCTTCAGGCTGCTCTGACTGGCACATGGTTGCCTGTGGAAGCAAAGCAACTGTGTATAACATTTTAAAATTGTTTCTGCCCTCTTCTTCTGAAGGCTCAGGAGAGCTAGATTATAGATCATGACAGGAAAAGTGGTCAACTAAATCAAAGCAGCCTTCGCCAATGGCAAGATTTAAAATTTATCAATGTGGTGTAAGACAAAACATTATGGCTTTGTCCCATTGCTTTGATGGACGTCACTGCTGCAAATTCTAAGTTTACACCATATGTTCCACCTATTCATTAGATCCTTTTACACAAAATGGGTTTAACTGAAATGTAACTTCCCAATAACATGGTGGCATTAACGCTGCAGATGAGACAGTGAGCATGTGCACTCAGACAGTGTCGAACGTTGTTCAGAGATGATTTTATTACACAAATTAAAACGCTATGGTGTTTCAGACTCTTAATTCACTTATTTAATTGCGGAATAAATGACCTTACCCATCCTTGTGTTGGAAAATGCGATGTCTGCATTATTCAAAAGGATGAGGAAAGTGGTTCTGAATTTCCATCTCCTGCCCTTTACGAACGGATTGCCACAACATGTGCAGTATAAATGCATACATATGGAAACAAGCTGATGAAAGGATTGATGGTAGAAAGAGGTTAATCCTGGAGCTGAGGATTGTGTACTGGTGAAGTGTGGCCGCAGGGGGCCGCACCCGGGCACTGGCCCGCCTTTCTCCTCTTTTGATTTTAAATGTGCTTATATCCTTTCTGATCTCAAGTTCCGATCTCATGCCAACCTGATCTCCTGGATCTCTCCTGCTCATGGTGCCTCAGCTACTCGCTTTATCAGCTGGTTCATTAGCCGTTTAATCTTTTACCCCTCCATCTCCAGACCGAGCTCACTCACCTGCACAACAGCACCACCACAGAGTCAGCCTTGGCAGGGATGAAACCCAAGAGGAATACGTTCCTGCAGCCACAGTTGTAACACTCCAGGACAGTCTCGCCCAATGGTCCATCTTTGTGCAAAGTCACTTCCTTGCACTTGGCTCTCACCAGGTGGTTTACAATATGGCTGCAAGAACAGAACAAGGTTAGAATGAAACCAAAAGGACATTTACACAACCTCAAAATCAAAAGCTGAGCTCTACCCCAGCTGCCCAAGTGAATGTTTGTTCACCAGGAAGAGGCTCCACTTGGACAGCAAAAGAAATGAACCTGAATTCACATGGCACCTTTCCTGTCTTCAGGAAGTCCCAATGGACTTCATTACTAATCAATTACTTTTGAAGTGTAACCACTTACGCAGGTAAACAGAGCAGCCAATCTACAAGCAGCAAGCTCTCAATGAGATATACAACCAATTAAACTGTTTTTGCTGATGTTGATTGAGTGATAAATATTAGCCAGGACACTGGGAAAAACTCTGCTCATCTTCAAATAATGCCATGGGACCATTTACATCCATCTGAACAGGCAGACTGGGCTTCGATTTAGCATCTCATTCGGAACACAGCGCCTCCGGCAGTCCAGCATTCCCTTATATTTAGCTGGAGAAAATTTCTACTCATCCAGTATTGATTGTTGGACAAGCAGTCTGACAAATTAGAAAGAGGAGGGGTTGAGAGGTGGTGGTGGTGAGGTAGAGCTGGGCAAATAAAGCTAATCTTTTCTGTATTATTTAATTATCTTTCTCCGTTCTCCTGGCTAGTGCTGCAACAGCTGATCTGGCAGCTCACTTTATCCTCAGCACCTGTCACCAAATCAATAACCATCCAACACTTTTGGAGCATGCAGAAATACCGTATTATTTCATTCCATGGCAGGCGAATGGGCAGATCAGTTCATGCAAAGATGAAATATTAACAAAAGGATTAAGGGTTTTCACTGTTAAGAATAGTGGGGCAAGATAGTATGCAGGTCCAGCAAGTGATCAGGAAGGCCAAAGGAATCTTGGCCTTTACTGCAAAGGGGATGGAGGATAAAAGCAGGGAAGTCTTACTACAGCTATATAAAAGGTATTGGTGAGGCCACATCTGGAATACTGCGTGCAGTTTTGGTTTCTATATTTACGAAAGGCTTTGTAGGCAGTTCAGAGAAGGTTCACGAGGTTGATTCCAGGGATGAGGGGGTTTACTTATGAGGAAAGGTTGAGTAGGTTGGGCCTCTACTCATTGGAATTCAGAAGAATGAGAGGGGATCTTATCGAGATGTATAAGATTATGAAGGGGCTTGACAGGGTGAATGCAGAGGATGTTTCCACTGATGGGGGAGACTTGAACTAGAGGGCACGATCTTAGAATAAGGGACCACCCATTTAAAACAGATGAGGAGAAATTTCTTCTGACGGTTGTAAATCTGTGGAATTCTGGGACATTGAATAAATTTAAGACACAAATAGACAGTTTCTTAATCGATAAGGGGATAAAGGGTTATGGGGAGCGGGCAGAGAAGTGGAGCTGAGTCCATGATCAGATCAGCCATGATCTTATTGAATGGCGGAGCAGGCTCGAGGGGCCGTATGGTCTACTCCGGTTCCTATTTCTTATGTTCTTAAGTCTATGAGGGAACTGAATCAATGCAATGAACAAGTTAAAGTTGTAGATAAATAGTTCATGACGCTGTTCATGACATCCCAAAGTGCTGCACTCCCAATTCTACTTTTCAAGTACAATTACTGTTCTGCCGATCTGCCCACAGGTTCCAATAGCTAGGAGCGGTCACATATTCTGCTTTCAGCAGTTTGGGTTGAGGAAGCAGTGTTACCCAGAACACGGGAAGAACTCACGACATCACTTCAAATAATGCCACATGGTCGGAGGTCCACCTGAAGGTGGCAATGCAGCACTACTCCCCCAGGACAGCACTGAAATGTCAGCCGAGATTCTGTGCCCAAGTCCTGGAGTGAGGCCTGAACTCGCACATTTCTGACTGACGCAAGAGTGCTGCCCACTGAGCCAAGCTAAAACAATCCCTTCGGAAAGAGGCTGTAATTTGCGTATCCCAGGACCCTCACTCACCTGCCAGAGGTGTTGCCGCGGCCATTACAGAACCATTTCTTGCTAGTGTTGCAGTAAACAACACATGCCGGATCATGAATTCCACAGTAACTGCAAACAGAACAGAATGAGTGCAATGAACGGCATTCACTGAGATCCAGGACTTTGTCGGCTCATACTTTGATGGGAATTAATACTTTAGAAAATGACGACAAAGGGAGGAAATGGAGGAGAGGACCAGGGACATGCGCCCATCTCCTTAAATTCAGCAGCAGCCAGCCAAAAAAACATCCACTAGATGTGTTGTTCAAGTAGCTTTTTCCAGCCAAGCTTATTCACTGAAACTTTTACATTGAGTGGATACAATCAACAGAGACGGTCACACGCGGCGTTACGTGTGGAGAGACAGTCACACGCGGGCGGCATCACGTGCAGAGGGTATGAGATTACTGTGACCCCATGTCACTTTGATGAAGGTACATTGCGTACCACGGTGCTGGTTTGAGAACAGGAGATTGATGCACGCAGTTCAGGAACAACTTGACAAATTTAGGGAGTAACCTTTTGCCAAGTCCAAAACCAGAGAGCAGACGGAACTGGAACAGGACAAGAGTGGCTTTGGTTCAGGGATTTGCTTCGATGGCAATGCACCCAAAACCATAAAAGCGTGACAATTAACACCCCGGTGCAATTAAAAACAGAAGTTAATAAAATTATCTTTGGTTATAAAAATCAGATACTTGGCATTCACTGCCCATCTATTGCCCGATGAACTACCCAAAACCAGATAAACGACAACCGATGTTCCCACTAAGCTGCGCACGATAGTTTGAAAAGGGAGCAGGGTGAATATCTAAGCATTGATTTGGAGGTTGCAAGGGTCTGGTTCACTGTGGGACACTTACTCTGGTAAAACATTCTAGTATTTAACCACATCCAGGAGCAGGTTGGGCACAGCCTCTAACCAACTGCAGAGGGTCTCCGGGGGGACAAAAGGGCTGTTTCAACTTTCACACGTCAAGTTCTTAAAGCCAAGAACATCACTGCATAGGATTTGAAGCGGACTATTTCTGCCACCTGCTCACTGATGTAATGAACGTTTCACTGAATTATACAGCACAGGAAAGGACATGGAGCACATTAATGCTGGGATGCTTAGCTCTCCTCATATTTCTTCCAATTTAACTTTTTGCAGGATCAAACCGAAAGTCAGATTGTGGTACCTGCAGGCATGCAGAGGAAGGTCCTTGGTGTAGTATGTATCCTCTTCATCCTCCTCAAAGTTCAGCTCCGGTAACAACTGACTTGCTTTGGCAACTGCATCATCAACTGCCCCATTCTGGAGCACACCGTCTGGTCCATTCACCTGGTTAAAGACGAAGAATCACCGTCAATGCACAGAGCAGAGTGAATGAAGCATTTACCTTCCATTGTATAGACGAATGGGCTGCCGTTCACAAGGATCCACAGCTCTCTCGTATCCAATTGCAGGTGTAAAGAAGAAAAGGATTGGTTGCCATTTTCTATGCAATTGCAAGGCCTGCTCTGTGCTGCAGTTCCCTCCCCACTCACACCAAACAACAGAAGCACACTTCCATGGTACAACAGTCAACCTCATCATTGTGCTGTGGAGTGAGAGACTGCTTTCACCATTCTACCATATTGGTTGCGTTAGAGAGTCAGAAGGTGGCAAGTGTTTTCAGTTGGAGGTTAGCACCCCAGGCAGTGTGTACACACCTTCACTTGCTCAACAGCAGCACTGGCCACGACTAAGATCGCAGCAAAAGCTGCTCTGTGACCAATCGGTACAAGTACATAGTGTATCAGAGCGCGACTGATAATGGCAGCACCCAGGGATTGTACTCCCCAACAAGAACATGTCTACAGTGTTTAACCCACTACATCGGGTAGTCTGGCTGCCCCTTTTGCATCACATCAAGTAAGACTGACAAATGCCAGAGTGTATGTTAAATATCAATTAGAGCAGTCTAGGAATTTCTAACTGTACCTGTAATTGAATCGACACATTAGATGTGGCCCTTACGGCTAAAGGGATCAAGGGGTATTGAGAGAAAGCAGGAATGGGGTACTAAAGTTGCAAAAATGATCAGCCCAAAAATGGTGGTGCAGGCTCGAAGGGCCGAATGGCCTACCCCTGCACCTATTTTCTATGTTTCTATGACCTCATTGAGAAATCTTGCTGCAGCTCTGCAGAAGTGCATTTCACCTCAGAACATTGGCCCTTTCCAACTGCATTTAAATATATAAGAGCACACGACTGGATCTAAGTGAATTGGAAAAAGTCCCATAAACTTTCAAAATAATGCAAGGGTGATAGATTTCAAGGTTCAATTAAGCAAAACACCCCCCAAAATTAAAAGGATTTTAAATAGTCAACAGAAACAGACATTCTAGAAGTTCAAAACCGCGAGGTAAATTTCCGAGATCAGGATATATTTTGTGCAAATACATTTTAACACACACTTTCACTAAACACCATTAAATGCATCTGTTTGAGCTGGAGACTCCCTGCTCTCACGGTCAGACTGCACAACTGCTGAGTGCACCATTATAGACACAATGAAACACAGACCGAAACTTTGACAGCATTACAGTTACTCTTCTGGAAATGCAATGAAGCACGTTCAGTAATTTATGATGAGAGGGAGCGACACTAACATCAATACAACTGTAAATGGCTTGAGACTCAGCTCTGCAAATCAATTAGCATCAGAAATAATTAAAATTGCCCTTCATCTATGGAGAAAAATTGCTCTGATTTCTCTCTGCTGGCCCTGCAGTGCAGCAGGTACCTGAAAGGCTGATTAGTTACAGGGATTCCCCACCTGAGCCAGCTCTGCTATTCATGCAGTGTTTGTGGCAACAATTGGTTGCTAATGTGCAACGTTGAACAGATATCCAAGAAACAGGATTGGTGGCTCGAGTATTCTGCACCTCCTTTCCGCAGTCGGTGTGAGGCACCTTAGTCCATCTCTCAGGTTAGTACAATATATCAGCAGCAAAAGGTGGCAGTGTGGATAACACCTGCTCCTGCTAGTAACCTGGGCAATGATCGACCGCTCTCTGGGTCAGCCAGCGAGGTCAACAAAGGTGCAGAGGCTGTCCCCATTACCTGTGAAACAGGAGCAAACTGCAGGTGAAAGACTGGTTTACTTTTCTTTTTTTTTGTGTGTTTATTTTAAATGACAAACAGTGGCCAATAAAATAAATGCCAGCATGACTTGCCTAATGTGATTTGATCACAGAAACACAGCACACTGCACGACATCCTCACCAGTCAGAGAAGCAGAATAGCAGCCATGGAGCAACAGGTTTCTGGTGTTATACAGGGCATGCTTTAAGGAGGCAGCACCAGCCCAAGTTTGGGGGGGGGGGGGGGGGGGGGGGGTAACTTTGAATTTCACTGAAGGTTCAGTCCAAACAGCTAGTACCTGGCCAGGCTGCAGGCTATCACCAGCCGATCCTTAAGTTCAACAGGAACTGAAACTACAATGATCCAAGGGTGAAAATAGCAAATACATTAGATGGTGAAATTCGTGAGCAGCAATTTAGGGATTTACCGATGAATGTTTTGAAAGATTTGAACACACACAGCACCAACACACTCATTGCAAAGTGATTCTGGAATACTGCTGCAACTGACTGCTGCTGTCAAAATCCCCTTCAAGTTCATGCCAGGTACTTGTTTGCAAATGAGTGTAGCCTTGCTGTACACAAGATTGTTGGAACTGCGTCCCATTTTTAAGGTCAAAACTGGGTGGCTCCTTTCAAAAGCACTGACCCTGCCAAAGTGAAACCTGTGAAAGCAGTCTTACTGGTGCTTACTCCTGGAAGGCAGCAAGAAAAAGCAGTCTGACTGAATACTGGATAGAAACTTTATCAACAGGGTCATTGGCAGCAGAAACCAAGGGTTTGAAGTCTGGAACATTCAGGGAGCTAGGACCACCACCTATTTCTCATCTACATGCTGCCCCTTGGCAACATCTGAAAACACAGCATCTACACGTACGCTGATGACACCCAGCAGTACCTCACCACCATCTCTCAACCGCCTCCCCCCCCCACTGTCTCCAAATTGTCAGACTGCTTGACCGACATCCAGAACTGGATGAGCAGACATTTCCTTTAACAAAATATTGGGAAGACCGAAGCCATTGTCTTTGGTCCCTGCCACAAACTCCGTTCCCGAGCCACCGGCTCCATCTCTCTGCCTGATCACTGTCTGAGGCGGAACCAGACTGTTCGCAACCTTGGTGCCATAATAGGACACTGGGATGAGCTTCCGATCGCATATCCACGCCTATTTCCACCTCCCCAATATCACCTGCTGCTGAAACCCTCACCCATGCCTTTGTTACCTCCAGACTCGACTATTCCAGCCTTCCACGTTCTACCCGACGTACACTTTGCTGCTGTGTCCTAACTCGCACCAAATCCCATTCACCCACCACCCACATTGGTTCCCAGTTAAGCAGTGCCTCGATTTTAAAATTCGCATCCTTGTTTTCAAATCTCTCCATGGCCTCACCCCTCCCTATTTTTTTAAATCTCCTCCAGCCCCACAACCCTTGGACGTCTGCACTCCTCCAATTCTGGCCCCTTGAACATCCCGGATATTAATTGCTCCACCATTGGTGGCCATGTCTTCAGCTGCCAAGGCCGTAAACTCTGGAATTCCCTCCCTAAACACACCTTTCTTCATTTTAGACATTCCTTAAAACCTACCCCTTTGACCATGTTTTTGGTATCTGCCCCATCGCCTTATGTGGTTTGGTGTCAAATATTGTTTAATAACGCTCTTGGTGAAGTACCTGGGGATATTTTGTTACGTATATAGCTACAAGTTACTGTTGTTTCGATATTTTTCTGGGAGGGGTGTGAACCAGACAGATTCAGCAGCAAATTTTTCTCAATTTTCTGCCCTGTTAAGTCCTCATCACATATTGATCAGCGTGATGAGGTTTCTGAGCACCAGTTCTAAATCTACCCTTCGCCGATGTAAATTTGTGCACAGTGCAGCTTTCAGTAGTGTTCTGCAAGTACCTTCCCTTTACATTCAGTTTTTCATACCTCAGATCTCCTCAGAAACTTCTTTTCAAGGCCAAGTCGCACAGATTTGTCCAGTCTTTAGTCTCACTGCAACCCTCCAACACTAGTCAGTGAAGACTCTGCACCAACAAGCATCGCTGAATACATTTTGAACAGTAGAGAGAGATAGATGTTCACTGTTCAAATTGCTCCTGGAACATTGACAAATTCTTGGCCAACAGGAATGCAGCCTTCAAGCTCCATTACACTGCCTGCAGGGTCTGAGTCTGCCTCAGTGACCAAACTGACCATCTGAACAGCAACATCAATACTTGAAATACTTGTGTACCAAGGTAGTGCGGTGGAGGTAAAATCAATGGACCCACTGAAGTTGAATGCTGTGACTGGGGTGACGGAACTTTAGCCTTGCTCTGGATGAGCTAAAATGGGCCAAATGGCCTTCACTTGTATCTATCCTGTGGTCTTGCTTTGGGGTATACATTTCTCCAGATAGCTTGGAGACTAGGAAGAATTACTGTTCAAAATTGAGAAGTGCAATTAGCTTAATGCAGTCTTGAGTCAAGACTCAGGACATCTAGCCCTATTTGGGAGCAATTTTGAGAACACTGAATGCGTACGAGATATCCCAGGAAGGTTGCGAAATTCCTTCATATTATTAGCCAACCTGGAACGCTGACTCAGTGGAACGCACCAACTTTCAGACTTTACACCCAGCCCGGCACAGCTGGCTAACTGCCTTCCACTATGCTCCTAATGACGTGTACTTTCTTTCAGTACTGCAAACAATGTTGAGCTGTAGAGGCACGCAGCAGCTGCCCCGTGTATAACTGAAGCACCATCTCATGCATAGTCTAAAGCATTACATGAAATGTCAGATTTCAGTTACCTGCAGCATTCTAATAAAGTGCGCCCACCTGAAAAGTAAGCAATTCTTCCTTCCTTTCCGATGCTGACAGAACCACAGTGCATTTCCAGCATTTCCTTCCAATTTCGATTATATCCTGCCTGAAAGGATGGTAGAGGCAGAAACCCTCACATTTAAAAACTACCTGGTTGCTGTAACCTACAAGGATACGGACCAAGAGCTGGAAAGTGGGAATAGGCTGGATAGCTCTTGGGTCGGCCGGCGCGCACACGATGGGCCGAATTGGCCTCCTTCCGTGCTGTAAATTTCTATGATCCATCTTAGAGTTGTTTCCTACAGGTGCAGTGCAATGTCACTGAATGGTAAAACACTAATACTGCGAACACAGTGAGGGAAAAGAATGGGCTCCGGATCTGAACAGCACTGAGCAGGTGGGACTGCACCACCTATAGAGACATCAATAGGGCTGGGGATGCCACATCTATCTGATTCTGGAACACCCCCCCCCCCCACTCAGCAGCACACATGCTAGGTCAGATGGAATGAACAAAATATTAGTGAAAAATTTATTTTGAAAAAAAGAATGGCAGAGGAACAGCATAAATGGCCCTTCAGCTCTGGGATCCAGGTTCAAATCGAGCTCAGTCTACTGGTTGCAAAGATCCTGTGAAATGCAACAACATGCTGGAAACATTCCGATCAGTCAACATCTGTGGAGATAACAGAATACTTCAGGTGTGGCCCCCTTTTCAGAGAAAACACCGAGTGAATGGGCCACCCTGGAAAGGATAACCCCTCTGCTGCCCCACAAATGCTGACTAACCGATTGAGTGTTTCCAGTATTTTTGTTTTTGTGGTGTTAACTTGCAAGGACACGGGGACAAGGTTGTTTTTCATGAAAGGAGGGGATGGTGATGGTTTGTGGGGGGGGGCGGGGGGGAAAGAGAGAGAGGAAGAGTACCCGAGAGCGAACCGCTTAGAATATCAGGTAGCACGGGGGCCAGGAAGGGAAGTTGCGTGGTCAGCAGCTTAGTGGGAATAGGGGTGAAAACATTGTGGGAGAAACATCTTGCTCACATTAATAATTGCCCCTCTTTGCACTCCCTGTGGAGTTCTGATTTTAAAAAAAAGAGACAATTGTGCAGAGACCAGCCCTTTCCAAACCGCCAGGCCCACGGAATCCAAGCCAACAAGCAAGAAATACAAACACAAACAGAATGATACGCCTGCAATCCATGAGCCAGTACTCACAGGTGACCACCAACCACAATCTCAACACAAGAGTTAACCCCCTTCCCTGCTGGCTTTGGTGGAATGAGTGCTGATCAGGGCAAACAGCTTACTGCTCTTCAAATAGCACCATGGTATCTTTAATATCTTCAACAGGCAGCTCTTGCCTGGTTAATCCCCTCATCTGAAAGGCATCTCTGACAATGCAGTTCTCTCTCATACAGCGCCAGCGAGCCTAGATTATGGGCTTCAACTTTATGACTTTGAGATACACCAAGCAAGCAAAGCTGACAGACACTGCGTGCACATACACACCATGGGTTTTACAAGCAGCCTTGGTACAGTTCCATTATTTTGACACAGCTTTCCAACACCCTTGTACTGAGCAGGCTCGAGGGGCCGTATGGCCTACTCCTGCTCCTATTTCTTGTGTTCTTCATGAAAAACTGCTTAAACTGAAAGGCAAATATACATGGGAAACACATGCCAATGTGACTAGAGATATTCATCTTGAGGCTTAGAACACCATTCTTCACTCTCGAGCAAGGGGCCAGTCATTGGGGGGTTGGATAAGTGACACACTGGTCCAATACTTCAACAAAAGGACTCTGTCCTATGCAATATTTCTAAGCCCATCTCCAACCTCCCTTTTCTCTCCAAAGTCCTTGAACGTGTGGTTGCTTCCCAAATCCGTGCCCATCTTTCCCGCAATGCCATGTTTGAATCCCTCCAATCCGGTTTCCGAACCTGCCACAGTACCGAAACAGCTCAGTGACAGAGGCAAACTATCCCTCCTCGTCCTTCTTGACTTGTCTGCAACCTTTGGCACGGTTGATCACTCTATCCTTCAACGCCTCTCCACCATCGTCCAGCTGGGTGGGACTGCACTCTCCTGCTTCCATTCTCATCTATCTAATCGTAGCCAGAGAGTCACCGTCAACAACTTCTCTTCCTGCCCCCTGCATCGTTACCTCTGGTGTCCCCCAAGGATCTATCCTTGGCCCCTCCTATTTCTCATTGACATGTTTCCCCTCGGCGACATCATCCAAAAACAGCGACCTCACCACCACTTCTCTCGACCCCTCCACGGTCTCTAAATTGTCAGACTGCTTGTCGGAGATGAGCAGAAATTTTCTCCAATTCAATATTGGGAAGACTGAAGCCAGTGTTTTTGGTCCCCACCACAAACTCCGTTCCTTATTCCTTACTCCTCTTCCTAACTTCTGTCCGAGGCTTTACCAGACTGTTCACAACCTTGGTGTCATATTTGACCCCGAAATGAGCTTTCGACCACATATCTGCAGCATAACTAAGACCACCTATATTCACCTCCGTAACATTGCCGTCTCTGCCTTGCCTCAGCTCATTCGCTGCTGAAGCCCTCATCTGTGTCTTTGTTACCTCTAGACTTGACTCACTCCTGGCTGGCCTCCCAGTCTACCCTAAGTAAACTAGAGGTGATGCAAAACTCAGCTGCCCGTGTCCTAACTCGCAGCAAGTCCCGTTCACCCATCACCCCCGTGCTCGCTGATCTACATTGGCTCCCGGTTAAGCAACACCTTGATTTCAAAATTCTCATCCTGGTTTTCAAATCCCTCCATGGCCTCCCTCCTCCCTATTTCTAATCTCCAAAGCTCCACAATCCCCGGAGGTGTCTGCACAACTCTAATTCTGCCCTCTTGAGCATCCCTGATTATAATCACTCAACCAATGGTGGCCATGCCTTCTGTTGTTGTTTTGCAACACTTAGAATCTGCTAATTTACCCAGAATCTTGGATCAGTAGAGTATCCAACCTCTGGGTTCAGCAGCATGTCCAGGATCTTCCAACAGGACAGCCTAACAGACAACAGTCAGCTAATCAGCTGTTCCTGCCCTGAGAGTGTTTGATGGGGACAGTGCAGAGGGAGCTTTAATCTGTAACTAACCCATGCTGTATCTGTATAATTAGATTATTTAATGTATAATTATTGTATATATTATTTAATTGTTTAATTATAATTAATCTTTATTATACTGATTTTACTATTGTATACTCCATATTGTATTATTTACAATCCCCACAGAGAGGCCCCAACCTGCGAGGAACCATCTGTGGCTGGTCGGGGCCATAAAAGGAACATACCACTGCAAGGTACAGCGCAAGCCGGTCCGGGAGGGAGACGGCTGCGAAGAGGGCGACTGGACGTCACCAAAAGCCAGGTCGCTGATTGGAGCGCAGGCAGGTACAGCGGGAGCGATGGGATCGGGGCGAAGGAGCGGCGAGAGATTATAGAGCGACGTGATCGGGGCCCAGGGGAGGCATGAGTTCGGGGCTCAGAAGAGGCGAGGACCCAGAGGCAGCACGGGCCAGCCAACACTGTGATGTGTGCGCGCACTAGGTCCGCGCAGCAGAGCTGGTCTCCAGTCATCTTGGTTAACCCTTGCCAATGGACCAAGACCTAGCTCTGTCAAGCCCATGTGGTGGCTGGTGTGGAATGACCATCACACGTTAAAAAAATCCACGCACAGGCATCTTCCACCCTTCAATATGCAGTTCATGACCTGGAATATTAGGTCCTTCATTGAAACACCTGTGAACTCATGCCTTTTTAGTGGAAGCAAGTCATCCTCGATACGAGGGATTGCCTAAGAAGAATCAACTGTCAGCTAATCAGCTGGCATCTCTGAAGTCTTGCCAAAGAAAGCAGCAAACAGGAAGCAACAATGATAGGGTCTCCGCATTTCGTAGAAGGTATATACAGCAGATATGCCATTTTGGAACAGGAGATAAGTTGTGGCTAAAATAATCTATTATCCAAACAATTAAATCCCTAGCAAGCCAGCACAGAAACAGGCCATTCAGCCCAACTAGCCCATGTCAGTGTTCATGCTCCACACGCGCCTCTTCCCACTCTACTTTATCTCACCCCATCAACATAGCCTTATATTCCTTTCCCCCTCATGCTGTCTAGCTTCCCCTTAAATGCTCTTGGGAGTGGTTCCAGAGGACTGGAGAATTGCAAATGTTACACCCTTGGTTAAAAAAAAGTGTGTAAGGATAAACCCAGCAACTACAGGTTGTAAGTTTAACTTCGGTAGTGGAGAAGCTTTTAGAAATGATAATCAGGGACAAAATTGTCACAGACAAATGTGGAAGAAACTTCTTCACCCAGAGAGTGGTGAACCTGTGGAATTCTCTACCACAGAAAGTTGTTGAGGCCAATTCACTAAATATATTCAAAAAGGAGATAGATGTAGTCCTTACTACTAGGGGGATCAAGGGGTATGGTGAGAAGGCAGGAATGGGGTACTCAAGTCGCTGTTCAGCCATGAACTCATTGAATGGCGGTGCAGGCTCGAAGGGCCGAATGGCCTACTCCTGCACCTATTTTCTATCTTTCTATGTTTCTAATTAAGGAAAGCTAGCAGTTTTGTTAAAGGCAAATCGTATTTAACTAACTTGACTTGAGTTTTTTTGAAAGAAAGACTTGGATTTATATAGCGCCTTTCATGACCACCGGACATCTCAAAGCGCTTTACAGCCAATGAAGTACTTTTGTGGTGTCATCACTGCTGTAATGTTTGATGAGGTAACAGAGAGGGTCGATGAGGGCAGTGCAGTTGGCATGATGTACATGCACCTCCAAAAGGTGTTTGATAAAGTGCCACATAATAGGCTTGCCAGCAAAGTTGAAGCCCATGGAATAAAAGGGACAGCGGCAGCATGGATACGGAATTGGCTAAGTGACAAGAAACAGAGTAGTGGTGAACGGCTGTTTTTCAGACTGCAGGAAGGTATACAGTGGTGTCCCCCAGGGGTCGGTACTGGGACACTGCTTTTCATGATATACATTAACGACTTTTACTTGGACATATAGGGCACAATTTCAAAATTTGCAGATAACAGAACTTGGAAGTACACCAAGAACTTCTGAATAAGAGTTTAAAAAAAACACAAGTTGAATGACTAGATAGACACATTTTTTTCTTAAACCCTACTAGGAACAGTTGAGGGAACCCAGGTGAAAGGGGAATAGACAGCACCACAGGAGAACGTGTGTGGCAGCATAACTGGAATTACTAGAAACACATTTTCTGAATACTCCACTATTGCAAACCCTGGCGCTCTCTGTAGGATGATTAGATTGTGAGGAGATGAGACAGCCGATATTTAAATAATGCCACATATACTAAACAGTTCAAAAAATATAAACTGAAGGGTACAATCCTAAAGGGGGTGCAGGAACAGAGAGACCTGGGGGTATATGGGCACAAATTGTTGAAGGTGGCTGGGCAGGTTGAGAAAGCAGTTAATAAAAGCATAAGGGATGAATAGAGGTATAGAGTACAAAAGAGTGGAACCTGATGAACCTGCATAAAACACTGGTTCGGCCTCAACTGGAGTATTGTGTCCAATTCTGGGCACCACACTTTAGGAAGGATGTGAAGGCCTTAGAGAGGGTGCAGAAAAGATTTACGAGAATGGTTCCAGAAATGAGGGACTTCAGTTATGTTGATAAGACTGGAGAAGCTGGGATTGTTCTCCTTGGAGCAAAGAAGATTTGATAGAGGTGTTCAAAATCATGAGGGGTCTGAACAAAGTAGGTAGAGAGAAGCTGTTCCCATTGGCAGAAAGGTCGAGAACCAGGAGGATACAGGTTTAAGGTGATTATCAAAAGAACCAAAGGTGACGCAAGAAAAAACTGTTTTTACGCAGTAAAGATCTGGAATGCACTGCCAGAAAGGGTGGTGGAGGCAGACTTAATCTTATCTTTCAAAAGGGAGTTAGAAACATAGAAATTTAGAGCGCAGAAGGAGGCCATTTCGGCCCATCGCGTCCGCGCTGGCTGACAAAGAGCCGTACGGCCCTTGGTCAGCAGCCCAAAAAGTTACATATAAACCTATGAACAATGACGGAAAGGCAAAGAGCACCCAGCCCAACCAATCCGCCTCACCACATCTACGACACCCCTTATACTGAAACATTCTACATTCCACCCCAACCAGAGCCATGCGATCTCCCGGAAGAGGAAAAAAAAGATAAAAACCCAGGCCAATTTAGGGAGAAAAAAATCTGGGAAAATTCCTCTCCGACCCACCCAGGCGATCGACACTAGTCCAGGAGATCACCCTGGCCGTATTCTATTCCCTGCAGTACTTACCATTATATCTGCGCCATCCAACAATAGGTAATCCAGTCTAATCGTAATTACCAGCTCTAGGTCCGTAACCCTGCAGGTTACGGCACTTCAAGTGCCCATCCAACCATCTCTTAAAAGTGGTGAGGGTTTCTGCATCCACCACTCTTCCAGGTAGCGAGTTCCAGATCCCCACAACCCTCTGCGTAAAGAAGCCCCCCCTCAAATCCCCTCTAAACCTTCCACCAACCACCTTAAAACTATGCCCCCTCTTAATAGACCCCATCACAATTGGAAATAGACCCTTACGATCCACTATGTCCAGGCCCCTCAATATTTTGTGCACCTCAATGAGGACTCCTCTCAACCTCCTCTGTTCCAATGAGAACAAACCCAGCCTATCCAATCTGTCCTCATAACTAAGATTCTCCATTCCAGGCAACATCCTAGTAAATCTCCTCTGCACCATCTCGAGTGCAATCACATCCTTCCTATAATACGGTGACCAGAACTGCACGCAGTACTCCAGCTGTGGCCTAACCAAAGTATTATACAATTTAAGCATAACCTCCCTGCTTTTATATTCTATGTCTTGGCCAATAAAGGCAAGCATTCCGAATGCCTTCTTAATCACCTGGCCTGCTACTTTCAAGCATCTGTGGACAAGCACTCCAAGGTACCTTTGTTCACCTACACTATTAAGTGGCCTACCGCTTAATGTGTATACCCTTTCCTTATTAACCCTCCCAAAGTGCATCACCTCGCACTTCTCTGAATTAAATCCCATTTGCCACTGCTCTGCCCACCTGACCAGTAGATTGATATCCTCCTGTAGCCCATGACATTCCTCTTCATGATCAACCACACAGCCAATTTTAGTATCGTCTGCAAACTTCTTAATCATACTCCCTATATTCAAATCTAAATCGTTGATATATACAACAAAAAGTAAGGGACCCCGTAATGAGCCTTCAGAACCCCACTGGAAACATCCTTCCAGTCACAATCATTACCCTTTCTTTCCTACCTCCAAGCTAATTTTGGATCCAACTTGCCACTTTGCCCTGTATCCCATGGGCTTTAACCTTCATGACCAGTCTACCATGTGGAACCTTATCAAAAGCCTTGCTAAAGTCCATATATACTACATCGTATGCACTGCCCTCATCGACCTTCTTGGTTATCTCCTCAAAAAATTCAATCAGGTTAGTCAAACACTATCTTCCCTTAACAAATCCGTGCTGACTGTCCCTAATTAATCCTTGCCTTTCCAAATGCAGATTTATCCTGTCTTTCAGGATTTTTTCCAATAATTTTCCTACCACTGAGGTTAGGCGGACAGGCCTGTAATTACCCGCCCTATCCCTTTTTTCCTTCTTAAACAAGGGTACCACATTAGCAGTCCTCCAATCCTCCGGCACCATGCCCAGATCCAAAGAGGACTGGAAAATGATCGTCAAGGCCTCTGCTATTTGCTCCTTTATTTCGCTCAACAGCCTGGGATGCATTTCATCCGGCTCTGGGGACTTATCGACTTTCAAAGCTGCTAAACCCCTTAATACTTCCTCTCACTATCTTTATTTCATCCAGAATTTCACATTCCTCCTCAATAGCAGTATCTGCATTGCTCCTTTCCTTTGTGAAAACAGATGCAAAGTATTCGTTAAGAACCCTACCAACATCTTCCGCCTCCACACAAAGATTATCCTCATTGTCTCCAATAGGCCCTACCCTTTCTTTTGTTACCCTCTTACTATTAATATATTTATAGAACATCTTAGGATTTTCCTTAATTTTACTGGCCAAGAATTTCTCGTGCTCTCTATTAGCATTCTTAATATCCTTTTAAATTTTGCCTCTTAACTTTCTATATTCCTCTAAAGATTCTATAATATTTAGCCGTTGGTATATGACAGAAGCGTTCCTTTTCTTCTTAATCCTCCCCTGTAAATCCCTAGGCATCCAGGGGGCTCCAGAATTATTTTTCCCAGCCTCTTTCTTTAAGGGCACATGTCTGGCCTGAGCTTTCCAGATCTCCTCCTTGAACGCCTCCCACTGTTCCGACATTGATTTTCCTAAAGCCCGGTTTCCTCTGAGTTACAGATTCGCTTTCTAGATTCTTGCTATCCAATTTCTGCTTTACTTCCTTCCCTTTTGAATTCGTTCTCAGGTTCCCAACCCCCTGCCAAGCTAGTTTAAACTCTCCCCAACAACACTAGCAAAACTCCCCGCGAGGCTTTTGGACCCAGCGCTGTTGAGGTGCAACCCGCCCGGTTTGTACAAGTCCCATCTCCCCCAGAAGCAGTCCCAATGCCTCAAGAATTTAAAGCCCTCCCTCCTACACCAACTTTCCAGCCACGTGTTCATCCTCTCTATCCTTCTACTTATTAGCACATGGCACCGGTAGTAACCCGGAGTTTACTACCTTTGAGGTCCTACCCTTTAATTTTTTTCCTAGCCCCCTGAATTCTTCCTGTAGGACCTCATCCCTCATTTTACTTATGTCGTTGGTCCCGATATGGACCACAACCTCTAGCTGTTTAGCCCACCCCCCCACAGGATGCCCTGCGTCCGCTCTGTGACATTCTTGACCCAGGCACCAGTGAGGCACAAAACCATTCGGGAGTCACATCTGCGGCCGCAGAAACGCCTGTCTGTTCCCCTAACTATAGAATCCCCTATCACTAGGGCTCTTTTGTTCTTCGTCCCTCCCCCCTGTGCAGCTGAGCCACCCGTGGTGCCTTGGAATTGGCTCTGGCTGCACTCCCCAGAGGCACCATCGTCCTTATCGATACTCAGAAGTGAATATCGGTTTGAAAGCGGAAAGGACTCACGGGGGGACTCCTGTGTAACCCTGCCTAGCACATTTACTATGTCTGGTGGTCACCCACTCCCCCTCCACCTGCACGCCTTTAAGCTGCGCGGTGACCACCTCCTGAAACGTGCTATCCACGTAGCTCTCAGCCTCGCGGATGCATCGTATTGACTCCACCCACTGCTCCAGCTCCAAAACGCGTAGTTGGATAAGTTTCTGAAGGAAAAAAAAATTGCAGGGCTATGGGGAAAGGGCAGGGGAGTGGGACTAGCTGAGTCAGTGGGGGCTCGATAGGCTGAATCGCCGCCTTCCGTGCTGTAACCATTCTATGATTCAGTTCTCTAATAATCATACTGTGCCATTTGTCATCTATTCTCGGTGCTTTAGTAGCACTGAAAAGCAGACTTCAAATGAGTTTTACTTGGGCATCTGCTGACTCCCAACTTTATTTGTGCTGTAGGAAACACAGCAGCCACGTTTTGCACACAGCAAGGTCCCACAAACAGCAATGTGATAACTACCAGATAATCTGTTTTAGTGATGTTGGTGGAGGTATTGGTCAGGACACCAGGGAGAAGACTTCGGCTCTTCTTCGAAATAGTGCCATTCTCGGGTGGCCATAAAAGTTAAATGACTCATCCGAAGAATGGCACCTCCGACAGTGCAGCACTCCCTCAGTACTGCACTAAGGATTTTGCGCTTGGGGCTTGAACGCACGATCTTCTGACTCGGGCGAGATTATGACTACTGAACCACCGCTCATTTTGTTTGGGTTTGCACGCCAATTCTACACTAAATTCTAATTATTGCAGAGACTTTGCTAACGTTTTTGAATGGACCTCGGCTGGGGTTCCAATTGTACTGAAAAATAATGAGAAAAAATTGTTAATTAAGAACAGTCAGCATGAATTTGTTAAAGGCAAATTGTGTTTGTAATTTAACTTTTTTCAGAAGGTGTTTGATTAGGACTCGTTGGAAAAATCCAAGCATGATGGGGCAGCAGAAATGTAGCAGTGTTGATGGAAGGTTGGTTGAGAGAGAGGAAGTAAGGAGTTAGGGTAATGGGGTGTTGCTGGATTGGAAATTAGTTGGGTTTAGCAACAGTGAGAGTTATAAAAATCTTCAGGATGGCAAGACTAGTAAAAAGGGCAGACAGGTGCGAGGTAAAACACTTGAGAAAGACAAGGAATGGGAGTAAACACTCAATGGAAAGGATATGGACCGTGAGACCTAAAGGATTTGATTACAGAACTTGCATTTATATAGCACCTTCAACGCAGTAAAACCTCCCAAGGAACTTCACAGGAGCGTTATCGAACAAAATTCGACACCGAGCCACATAAGGAGATATTAGGCAGATAACCAAAAGCTTGGTCAAAGAGGTAGATTTTAAGGAGCATCTTAAAAGAGGAGAGTTAGAGATGTGAGAGTGAAGATAGATAAATCCATAAAAAGGCCAACGGTATTATGGGTTTTATAAATAAAGGTATAAAGCACAGAGATTTAACACTTTCACCATCAAATCCTGTAATTGAAGCCAGGAATTTAAGATAATTGTATTCATGTGTGTTTTGCAGATTACATAAGAACATAAGAATTAGGTGCAGTAGGAGGCCATACAGCCGCTCGAGCCTGCTCCGCCATTCAGTAAGATTAGGGTTGGATCTGCGGCCTCAACTCCACTTTCCTGCACCATCACCAATCCCTTGATTACCAGAGTCCAAGAATCTATCGATCTCGGAATATACTCAGCGATTCAGCATTCACAGCCCTTTAGGGTAGAGAATTCCAAAGATTCACAACCCGCCAAAAGAAAAAAATCTTCCTCATCTCAGTCTTAAATGACAGACCCCTTATCCCGAGACTATGCCCCCTAGTCCAACACTCTCCAGTCAGGCCAAACAGCCTCCTCAGCATCTACCTTGCCAATCCCCATCAGAATCTTATCTGTTTCAGTAAGATCACCATTAAGCTCGACAGAGTATAGGCACAATCTACTCAAACTCTCATCATAGGACAACCCTCTCACCCCAGGAATCAATCTAGTAAACTTTTGTTGCACCAAGACAAGTATATCCTTCCTCAGATATAGAGACCAAACTGTGCACAGTACTCCAGGTGCGGTCTCACCAAGGCCTTGTACAATTCTAGTAAGACTTCCTTATTCTTGTATTCAACCCCCTTGCAATAAAGGGGCCATTTGCCTTCCTAATTGCTTGCTGTACCTGCATGCTAACTCTGTGTTTCCTGTAAGAGGACACCCAAATCTCTCTGAACACCAACATTTAATAGTTTCTCACCATTTAAAAAATATTCTGTTTTTCTATTCTTCCTACCAAAATGAATAATGTCCCCACGTTATACTCCATCTGCCACTTTATTTGCACTCACTTAACCGATCTATACCCTTTTGCAGGCTGTGTCCTCCTCACAATTACAATTGTTGCACATAGATCATTTATTTCAGCCACTGCACTGAATCCTGCAGAGAGCACAGCTCTGAAGCCTTGGAATTTCTCCCACACCCGACCTCAATTATCGATTAATCCACATATCAATCAATGAGCCTTTGCCAATGCACGAGTCTGGGTTATAGTTACTGGGAACTTCCTTTACCAACAGAACTACACTGCGCTGCACAATCCTATTATACAGACACAATAAAATGTGGGCGGTCTCCAGTATCCATCAAAATCAAGCGGGGGCAGGGGCATTTGTGTCTCTATATTGCTGGATATTCCACTCTATCACTAAATAGTCAAGAGCCAGCTGCAATACTTTCATGTAATAGGCTGTCGATAATGTTCACAAAAGACAGTAAATCCTTTTTAACATGTAACCGAAAAAGTATTAACTTTATACAGCATATGCCACGTACTACAGTGATCACAGTGGCACACTAATCTACCTCTCCACCGTTGAAAAAAATCCTTGAACACCATCCTTTCAATCGAACTATAAGTCACTTCCAAATTCCACTGTAGCTCTGCACCCACTCCTTTATATTATTTATTTTCACTCCTCCCTGACCCCCAACAAATGCTTTATATTTTTCCTACATTAAAAAGTCACAATATAAATGAAAACTATTGTAATAGAGTGATCGTTACAATATAGTAAAAGATCACGTGGTTTCTTTGACAGTAGCCTCTATCTGCAAAAGATAGTTCATTACTTGGCACAGTGTACACGGAAAAGCAAATACCTGTGCTGTGCCTCAAGTGACACTAGCAATCCCATCGTGAGCACTGCACAAAAGGAGGACTTTGTTAGTATCTGCTGCACGTTACCCCATGTTGCACGGTAAGAACTTGTACGCAAAAGCATGAGAAGACATGAATCGCCAAGTCAAATAGTTATTTAAGTCACACAAGGCTTATTATAGATCTAAAAACAAGCTTGCAGCCAAATGTTAAAAAGCTGTAACATAATCTAAGTTATGAGGACTGCATTTTGGTCTTCAGAACCTCGACTGTGTAACAGCCTGTAACATGCTTCTGGACTAACTGCATAAAATGAGACCTGTGTAATGTACAGTTCTGAGGGGACAAATGCAGTCAATCTTCAACACAAGGTCGACTAGATAACATAGCCACTGTTTGTTCAGGTGATAACTTCTAACATGAATGTACAAGAGGAACATTTATAAATCAAAGAAAACAGTCTCTAATATTGTAAAAAAAATTCTGTAGCTCAAAATGAAATTTAGATAATAGAATGCAGAAGGTGCTACAGGCTATGATTCAATCGCTACACTTCCAATTCCTTCAGATCCACTGGTACTTTGACGTCATTGGAGCTCAGCCAAGGCAAGAGAAACCGTATCCTGCGCGATTCATCTGTAAAAACTGCATTTTATATGGCATGTGAAAATGTTCATCCTCCAATTACTCTAACCCCATCAAAAGATTCTCTGAAAAGTAAAAGTCATAATTCAATTAATAAAATACATTCAATGGTTCTTTCCTAAATTTGAGAGAATATAATATGGCTTTATTCCGTGGTGCAAATGTAGGAAGCCCAAGGTACCTGTGGTGCTCACACCTGCTGTACCTGTGACTATCTGCAGTCAGGATTGTAATCAGCTTGTTTCCATCTGTTCCTCTGAAGTGCCCCAGAACACACACAAACACAGGATGGGATTACACTTTTAGAGATATGTTATTATGGTAATAACATTTCTAATAAGGAAATAAACATATTGCCAATATAAACAACATGCACATTAAAATGAGGGCCATGTGATGTGGCTGTAGTTAGGACATAGAGCATAAAGATAAAGTACAGTTTGTACATTGGGTCAGAGGGCATGTGTCAAACACCTCACAATAACCACCTTGTTTAAAGCTGAAAGCTGTCACCAGCCTTCCTGCTTCCTGTGAAATGGCAATCCCAGGCCTCCCTCCACCTTCTCATCGAGTCAACAGGCTGTCTACCAAGACTGGAACACATTCCCCCACTGGTCACTGAACATAAATTTAAGATTAGCACCTAAAGAGGTAGAGATCAGAATGTCGTAATGTGAAGGGTTGGAATGTCAGGACCTCCCCACCCCTCAGCCTCTGAGAAGTACCACCGAACTCTTTCTACATTAAAAAAATGCAAGTCCTTGTTCAATGTCTGACCTGAAACAAGTGCTGGAAACAGAATTCACAACTGCTTTTGAAAGGGAGTGGATAAATATTTGAAAAAGAAAAATGTTAAGGGCTACGGGAATTGCACTAAGTGAATAGCGTTTCAGAGACAAGTGTGATGAGTTGAATGGTCCCCTCCTGTGCTGTAGCTCGAAGAACTCAGAGCAATTCAGTGACCAGCAGTCTGGATGTAGAAGTAAAAACCCCAAAACTGCACCCAAGTAAATGGTGCATGAACAGAAACAGCGCAAGTGGAATGTGTCAGCCGTGGCTCAGTAGGTAGCACCCTCACCCGAGTCAAAAGGTCGTGGGTTCAAGTCTCACTCCAGAAACTTGAGCACAAAAATCTAGGCCGAGACTCCAGCACAGTACTGAGGGAGCGCAGCACTGTCGGAGGTGGCATCTCTGGGATGAGACGTTAAACCGAGGCCCTGCCTGTTCTCAGGTGGATGTAAAATATCCCGTGGTTCAATTTCGAAGAGCAGGGGAGTTAACCCTGGTGTTCTGGCCAATAATTATTCCTCAATCAACAGCACTAAAACAGATCATCTGGTCAGTATCGCGTTGCTATTTGTGGGAGCTTGCTGTGCGCAAATTGGCTGCTACATTTCCTACATTACAACCGTGACTACGCTTCAAAAAGTACTTCATTGACTGTAAAACGCTTTGAGATGCCCGGTTGCCATGAAATGTGCTATAGAAATGCAAGTCATATATTTTTTTTTAAATCAAATTACTGGATGTTAGCAGGAATGTAAAATGGGAATACAAAATAAGCAGAGAACGCCTGACTTTAAAATGGGAACAATACCACGTGCGTGCTGTGATCTGATTGTCCCCAGGTCCTTAATCCCCACTTCACCAGAAGACTACACTCCAGCTTTGACTCCTCACGTGCAAGTCCATGGGAGATTAACTAGTAAGTTGTATATTTTATGTGCGAACCTTAACATGCGCCCTCCTTTTGATTCTTTAAAAAAGATTTATCAGCAGCAGGTAGTGTTACCAAGATCACCAATATAAATTGTGTAACTAATCAACAAGCAGGATTCAAGCGTCATACCTGTAAGGTTACATCAGAAAGTAATCCGCAAAATTAATGTGGGAAATGTAACCTGGAATAACTTCAGAGAAAGCAGCCAGGGAAGTCTGCCTTCGATCTGGCGCCCAGAGCAAATGCCTTCAAATTAAAATGATCCAAACTCACCTGGCCCTCCCTGACCACACAGACCAGTGATCGGAAGACACAATGGAGACCCTTCATGTGCAGAGGTGAATTGATGAGTAGGATTTGATATGATCACACCTTCCAACCCTGGAAGATCATGGCCTTGGGGGGGGGGGGGAGGAAGGAGAGAGGGTGGGCGGGGAGGGGAGAGAGGGTGGGCGGGGAGGGGAGAGAGGGTGGGCGGGGAGGGGAGAGAGGGTGGGCGGGGAGGGGAGAGAGGGTGGGCGGGGAGGGGAGAGAGGGTGGGCGGGGAGGGGAGAGAGGGTGGGCGGGGAGGGGAGAGAGGGTGGGCGGGGAGGGGAGAGAGGGTGGGCGGGGAGGGGAGAGAGGGTGGGCGGGGAGGGGAGAGAGAGTGGGCGGGGAGGGGAGAGAGAGTGGGCGGGGAGGGGAGAGAGAGTGGGCGGGGAGGGGAGAGAGAGTGGGCGGGGAGGGGAGAGAGAGTGGGCGGGGAGGGGAGAGAGAGTGGGCGGGGAGGGGAGAGAGAGTGGGCGGGGAGGGGAGAGAGAGTGGGCGGGGAGGGGAGAGAGAGTGGGCGGGGAGGGGAGAGAGAGTGGGCGGGGAGGGGAGAGAGAGTGGGCGGGGAGGGGAGAGAGAGTGGGCGGGGAGGGGAGAGAGAGTGGGCGGGGAGGGGAGAGAGAGTGGGCGGGGAGGGGAGAGAGAGTGGGCGGGGAGGGGAGAGAGAGTGGGCGGGGAGGGGAGAGAGAGTGGGCGGGGAGGGGAGAGAGAGTGGGCGGGGAGGGGAGAGAGAGTGGGCGGGGAGGGGAGAGAGAGTGGGCGGGGAGGGGAGAGAGAGTGGGCGGGGAGGGGAGAGAGAGTGGGCGGGGAGGGGAGAGAGAGTGGGCGGGGAGGGGAGAGAGAGTGGGCGGGGAGGGGAGAGAGAGTGGGCGGGGAGGGGAGAGAGAGTGGGCGGGGAGGGGAGAGAGAGTGGGCGGGGAGGGGAGAGAGAGTGGGCGGGGAGGGGAGAGAGAGTGGGCGGGGAGGGGAGAGAGAGTGGGCGGGGAGGGGAGAGAGAGTGGGCGGGGAGGGGAGAGAGAGTGGGCGGGGAGGGGAGAGAGAGTGGGCGGGGAGGGGAGAGAGAGTGGGCGGGGAGGGGAGAGAGAGTGGGCGGGGAGGGGAGAGAGAGTGGGCGGGGAGGGGAGAGAGAGTGGGCGGGGAGGGGAGAGAGAGTGGGCGGGGAGGGGAGAGAGAGTGGGCGGGGAGGGGAGAGAGAGTGGGCGGGGAGGGGAGAGAGAGTGGGCGGGGAGGGGAGAGAGAGTGGGCGGGGAGGGGAGAGAGAGTGGGCGGGGAGGGGAGAGAGAGTGGGCGGGGAGGGGGAGAGAGAGTGGGCGGGGAGGGGAGAGAGAGTGGGCGGGGAGGGGAGAGAGAGTGGGCGGGGAGGGGAGAGAGAGTGGGCGGGGAGGGGAGAGAGAGTGGGCGGGGAGGGGAGAGAGAGTGGGCGGGGAGGGGAGAGAGAGTGGGCGGGGAGGGGAGAGAGAGTGGGCGGGGAGGGGAGAGAGAGTGGGCGGGGAGGGGAGAGAGAGTGGGCGGGGAGGGGAGAGAGAGTGGGCGGGGAGGGGAGAGAGAGTGGGCGGGGAGGGGAGAGAGAGTGGGCGGGGAGGGGAGAGAGAGTGGGCGGGGAGGGGAGAGAGAGTGGGCGGGGAGGGGAGAGAGAGTGGGCGGGGAGGGGAGAGAGAGTGGGCGGGGAGGGGAGAGAGAGTGGGCGGGGAGGGGAGAGAGAGTGGGCGGGGAGGGGAGAGAGAGTGGGCGGGGAGGGGAGAGAGAGTGGGCGGGGAGGGGAGAGAGAGTGGGCGGGGAGGGGAGAGAGAGTGGGCGGGGAGGGGAGAGAGAGTGGGCGGGGAGGGGAGAGAGAGTGGGCGGGGAGGGGAGAGAGAGTGGGCGGGGAGGGGAGAGAGAGTGGGCGGGGAGGGGAGAGAGAGTGGGCGGGGAGGGGAGAGAGAGTGGGCGGGGAGGGGAGAGAGAGTGGGCGGGGAGGGGAGAGAGAGTGGGCGGGGAGGGGAGAGAGAGTGGGCGGGGAGGGGAGAGAGAGTGGGCGGGGAGGGGAGAGAGAGTGGGCGGGGAGGGGAGAGAGAGTGGGCGGGGAGGGGAGAGAGAGTGGGCGGGGAGGGGAGAGAGAGTGGGCGGGGAGGGGAGAGAGAGTGGGCGGGGAGGGGAGAGAGAGTGGGCGGGGAGGGGAGAGAGAGTGGGCGGGGAGGGGAGAGAGAGTGGGCGGGGAGGGGGAGAGAGAGTGGGCGGGGAGGGGAGAGAGAGTGGGCGGGGAGGGGAGAGAGAGTGGGCGGGGAGGGGAGAGAGAGTGGGCGGGGAGGGGAGAGAGAGTGGGCGGGGAGGGGAGAGAGAGTGGGCGGGGAGGGGAGAGAGAGTGGGCGGGGAGGGGAGAGAGAGTGGGCGGGGAGGGGAGAGAGAGTGGGCGGGGAGGGGAGAGAGAGTGGGCGGGGAGGGGAGAGAGAGTGGGCGGGGAGGGGAGAGAGAGTGGGCGGGGAGGGGAGAGAGAGTGGGCGGGGAGGGGAGAGAGAGTGGGCGGGGAGGGGAGAGAGAGTGGGCGGGGAGGGGAGAGAGAGTGGGCGGGGAGGGGAGAGAGAGTGGGCGGGGAGGGGAGAGAGAGTGGGCGGGGAGGGGAGAGAGAGTGGGCGGGGAGGGGAGAGAGAGTGGGCGGGGAGGGGAGAGAGAGTGGGCGGGGAGGGGAGAGAGAGTGGGCGGGGAGGGGAGAGAGAGTGGGCGGGGAGGGGAGAGAGAGTGGGCGGGGAGGGGGAGAGAGAGTGGGCGGGGAGGGGAGAGAGAGTGGGCGGGGAGGGGAGAGAGAGTGGGCGGGGAGGGGAGAGAGAGTGGGCGGGGAGGGGAGAGAGAGTGGGCGGGGAGGGGAGAGAGAGTGGGCGGGGAGGGGAGAGAGAGTGGGCGGGGAGGGGAGAGAGAGTGGGCGGGGAGGGGAGAGAGAGTGGGCGGGGAGGGGAGAGAGAGTGGGCGGGGAGGGGAGAGAGAGTGGGCGGGGAGGGGAGAGAGAGTGGGCGGGGAGGGGAGAGAGAGTGGGCGGGGAGGGGAGAGAGAGTGGGCGGGGAGGGGAGAGAGAGTGGGCGGGGAGGGGAGAGAGAGTGGGCGGGGAGGGGAGAGAGAGTGGGCGGGGAGGGGAGAGAGAGTGGGCGGGGAGGGGAGAGAGAGTGGGCGGGGAGGGAGAGAGAGTGGGCGGGGAGGGGAGAGAGAGTGGGCGGGGAGGGGAGAGAGAGTGGGCGGGGAGGGGAGAGAGAGTGGGCGGGGAGGGGAGAGAGAGTGGGCGGGGAGGGGAGAGAGAGTGGGCGGGGAGGGGAGAGAGAGTGGGCGGGGAGGGGAGAGAGAGTGGGCGGGGAGGGGAGAGAGAGTGGGCGGGGAGGGGAGAGAGAGTGGGCGGGGAGGGGAGAGAGAGTGGGCGGGGAGGGGAGAGAGAGTGGGCGGGGAGGGGAGAGAGAGTGGGCGGGGAGGGGAGAGAGAGTGGGCGGGGAGGGGAGAGAGAGTGGGCGGGGAGGGGAGAGAGAGTGGGCGGGGAGGGGAGAGAGAGTGGGCGGGGAGGGGAGAGAGAGTGGGGAGAGAGAGTGGGCGGGGAGGGGAGAGAGAGTGGGCGGGGAGGGGAGAGAGAGTGGGCGGGGAGGGGAGAGAGAGTGGGCGGGGAGGGGAGAGAGAGTGGGCGGGGAGGGGAGAGAGAGTGGGCGGGGAGGGGAGAGAGAGTGGGCGGGGAGGGGAGAGAGAGTGGGCGGGGAGGGGAGAGAGAGTGGGCGGGGAGGGGAGAGAGAGTGGGCGGGGAGGGGAGAGAGAGTGGGCGGGGAGGGGAGAGAGAGTGGGCGGGGAGGGGAGAGAGAGTGGGCGGGGAGGGGAGAGAGAGTGGGCGGGGAGGGGAGAGAGAGTGGGCGGGGAGGGGAGAGAGAGTGGGCGGGGAGGGGGAGAGAGAGTGGGCGGGGAGGGGAGAGAGAGTGGGCGGGGAGGGGAGAGAGAGTGGGCGGGGAGGGGAGAGAGAGTGGGCGGGGAGGGGAGAGAGAGTGGGCGGGGAGGGGAGAGAGAGTGGGCGGGAGGGGAGAGAGAGTGGGCGGGGAGGGGAGAGAGAGTGGGCGGGGAGGGGAGAGAGAGTGGGCGGGGAGGGGAGAGAGAGTGGGCGGGGAGGGGAGAGAGAGTGGGCGGGGAGGGGAGAGAGAGTGGGCGGGGAGGGGAGAGAGAGTGGGCGGGGAGGGGAGAGAGAGTGGGCGGGGAGGGGAGAGAGAGTGGGCGGGGAGGGGAGAGAGAGTGGGCGGGGAGGGGAGAGAGAGTGGGCGGGGAGGGGAGAGAGAGTGGGCGGGGAGGGGAGAGAGAGTGGGCGGGGAGGGGAGAGAGAGTGGGCGGGGAGGGGAGAGAGAGTGGGCGGGGAGGGGAGAGAGAGTGGGCGGGGAGGGGAGAGAGAGTGGGCGGGGAGGGGAGAGAGAGTGGGCGGGGAGGGGAGAGAGAGTGGGCGGGGAGGGGAGAGAGAGTGGGCGGGGAGGGGAGAGAGAGTGGGCGGGGAGGGGAGAGAGAGTGGGCGGGGAGGGGAGAGAGAGTGGGCGGGGAGGGGAGAGAGAGTGGGCGGGGAGGGGAGAGAGAGTGGGCGGGGAGGGGAGAGAGAGTGGGCGGGGAGGGGAGAGAGAGTGGGCGGGGAGGGGAGAGAGAGTGGGCGGGGAGGGGAGAGAGAGTGGGCGGGGAGGGGAGAGAGAGTGGGCGGGGAGGGGAGAGAGAGTGGGCGGGGAGGGGAGAGAGAGTGGGCGGGGAGGGGAGAGAGAGTGGGCGGGGAGGGGAGAGAGAGTGGGCGGGGAGGGGAGAGAGAGTGGGCGGGGAGGGGAGAGAGAGTGGGCGGGGAGGGGAGAGAGAGTGGGCGGGGAGGGGAGAGAGAGTGGGCGGGGAGGGGAGAGAGAGTGGGCGGGGAGGGGAGAGAGAGTGGGCGGGGAGGGGAGAGAGAGTGGGCGGGGAGGGGAGAGAGAGTGGGCGGGGAGGGGAGAGAGAGTGGGCGGGGAGGGGAGAGAGAGTGGGCGGGGAGGGGAGAGAGAGGGGGCGGGGAGGGGAGAGAGAGTGGGCGGGGAGGGGAGAGAGAGTGGGCGGGGAGGGGAGAGAGAGTGGGCGGGGAGGGGAGAGAGAGTGGGCGGGGAGGGGAGAGAGAGTGGGCGGGGAGGGGAGAGAGAGTGGGCGGGGAGGGGAGAGAGAGTGGGCGGGGAGGGGAGAGAGAGTGGGCGGGGAGGGGAGAGAGAGTGGGCGGGGAGGGGAGAGGAGAGAGAGTGGGCGGGGAGGAGAGAGAGGGAGAGAGAGATCAGATGGTAGGACTGGACGAAATGCGGAAACCACGACACTGTCGCTATTCACTTCATACCCAGTAAACCGGTTAACAATCAGTGACCCACACACAATGCCCCATCTGTGGTGAGGGGAGGGGGAAGAGAGAGAATGTCAGGAACTTGGGCGGTGGGGGGAGGAAATTATTTGGGATTACGAGAGGGTCTTAAACCGTGAGATTGAGCCCTGTCTGTTCCAAGTGAACTCTGTCTGGAGTCGACAGTCAGAATGGCTCAAATTACACTTTGCAAAGAAACTGCTGGGTGTATCTTATCCTCCAAGAGGACCAATCAGCAATCAGGACTGGTCATCAAAGAGGCCCAATCAGAACTTTAGGTGTTGCAAATAAATGAGTCCACTGAACAGCGAGCAGTCGAATGTCAACTCAGAGCGGAAGATTGTTTGTAGATATTAAAAATTGTTCACGGGTGATGAAATGTCCTGTGTCCACACGGTATGCTCTGTTTATACGAAAAGTTGGGAAATTGTAATGCAAAATCTAGAAGGTACTTTAAAATATCCAGTCAGGTGAAGCAGCGGCTCCAGAAAGGCTGCAGCTGCCTTACGTGGTCTCCTCGACCTTAAAGTAATTAAAATGAAAAATACAAGAAATAAAACCAGAGCAGAACAGGCCATTCAGCCCATCGTGTCTGTGCTGACTCTTTGAAAGAGCGATCCAATTAGGCGCACTCCCCATCCCAAGTATTTATCTAATTCCCTTTTGAATGTTACTACTGAAGCTGCTTCCACCACCCTTTCAGGCAGTGCATTCCAGATCATAACTCGCTACGTCAAAAAAAACTCTCACCTCCCCTCTGGTTTTTTTTGCCAATTATCTCAAATCTGTTACTGACCCCTGCCAATGAAAACAGTTTCTTCTTATCAAAACCTCTCAATCAAATCTCCCCTTAACCATCTCTGCTCCAAGGAGAACAATCCCAGCTTCTTCAGTCTCTCCACATAACTGACGTCCCTCACCCGTGGATTATTGAAACTCTTTTCCCTGAAGTAAATCCTGCAATATCAGCAACACAGGAACTTGCCCTGAGCACATCAGTCTCCAATCAGCTATACTGAATTAGCATTCTCACCTCTGGGTCAGAAGGCTATGGGTTCAAGACCCACTCCAGGATAAACATAATCTAGGGTGATACACTGGTGCTGCACTGAGTGAGTCGTACACTACCGGAGCAGCCATGAGATGTTAAACAGAATCTCCGTCTATCTGGGTGCATGTTAAAGATCCCATGTTTCAATTTAACGGTTAAAACAGCTGCTGCCAGGCATGTGCCCCAAATATAATGTGTCACCGAGCCTTTGGGGTCTGAAGAAAAGGGTCTTTTTATTTCAGTTGCTGTTCTTGGGGTACACCATGCCATTCTAACCACCCATAGATAACTTGAATGAGATCATTGGAGCATGACCCGGTTGGAAGGCCAATGGAACGCCAACCACAAACACTGTGGCTTCACTATACCGTGTACTGAAGTGAAGCAAGTTCCAAATCTCTGCCAGCCTTTTGTGAAGAGACACTGACCCCCATATGCTGGGGACAGAGGAGAAGAAACCAGACACATCCACGTGAACCAGGGGGCAGAAAAGAATGAGAAAGAAACAATAGACAGAGGCACATGGCCATTTGGCAGGGTGGGATGGGGGAAGCAAGGTGCAATGTCAGTAAACGATACCTTGGGACTTTTGCAGTGATATAGCAGCACTGGCAGAGGCCTGGAGCAGGTGCCCTGCACACCCTCTTTGTTGGGAATGGTGTGTGAGAGGTGGAGGGGCCAAAGAAAATACCGTTGAGAAATGGACTTAACCATGCGAGAGAGAAATAAGTAGCACGTGGACAGTGTAAGGCGGTGATCGTTTCATGCAATTCCCACGTCAAACTGCAGGAGTGTAGCTTGAGCAGTTTATAACAACCATGTTTGAAAATCAGATAAGATTTGATATTCATTATTTTGAACAATATATGCATCCTATTGTACACGGAGGAGTTTAAATAGTTTATGAGCTAGCAGGAGTCAGTGAAGGTGTCAAATGCTAGCACACTCCATGTCCTTGGCGCACAGCAATAGTTACACAAGAGGATGATGATTGTGACATTTCTGCAACTTAAAAATCGAGAAACATTCTGATTAGCAAATGTTATACATCAAACATGCTACAATCAATCATTCAGTAAGGCCTCAATCAAGAGTTACATTTCACCATACAGTCACACACCGACATCTGCTTAGAGATCAACATCATCACATCTGGGATCGGTGGGTACACACCATTTTATTTGCAGAGTAAGGGCTCAGGGCTGGTTCTACTGTCGCACAAACAGATTCAGGAATGAGTGTGCTGAAGCAACCCACCACTTATGCCACCAGTGGATTATAATCATCACATTCGCTGGAGTCCCTTGTACACAAATTCTACATCATCGTGTGCCAAATTCAACATTTCCTACATAATAAGATCGTTCTTGTTCAGATCCCTAAAAGGCTGCAGACAGCAGAACATTGGACGAGTCAGCAACGGCCCTGTGCCGGAGCGAGATGTCTATTTCTCAATGCATGCCCTCTTGTTCTCGATTCCTCAGATATCTCCAAGCTTTAACCAGCTTTAGGTGACAAACCTGAACCCACTCAAACTTCAGCCTGCGGGAGAACGGGTGGATTCGCCCTTCTAGGACGAGTCCAGCCCAAACTGATGGTCTGCCTATTGACTGGTATCTCTTACGTCTGCCTGAGAGAGCCTCGGTTTAACATCTCATCTGAAAGACAGCACCTCCGACAGTGTAGCACTCCCTCAGCACTGCACTCGGAGTGTCAGCCTGGAGTTTGTGCTCACTTCTCTGGAGTGGGACCCGAACCCACAACCTTTTGACTCAGAGGCGAATGTGCTGCCCACTGAGCCACGGCTGGCTCGGTTAAGATTTGAACACGGATCGCTGGATTCAAAGTCGAGAGTGCTCACCATTACACCATTTAACCGTTGTGTGCAATGAGCACAGGTGACAAATTTGCACAAATTGACAGCATCACCAAGAGGCTAGACCTACTGGTGTGGAAGGTAGAGAAATTCTATTGATAAGTGACTTTGCTGGGTAGAGTAATGAGAGTTTTACTAATCAGTGTCACAGCAGTGGGAGGCATTCAAGGAGGAAATAGTGAGAGTTCAGAGAATGTTCCCTTAAAGAAAAAGGTGGGGCTAAGAAATCTAGATGTCAAGAGATAAAAGAATAAAAGGGAAGCTTATGACAGATACCGAGGGCTCAATACTGCAGAAACCCTAGGAGTACAGAAAGTGTAGGGGTGAAATTAAAAAGGAAAATAGGTAAGCAAAGAGGGAGCATGAAGAAATATTGGAAAGTAAAATCAAGGAAAATCCAAAGATATTTTATAAATATATTAAGAGCAAGAGGATAACTAAAGAGTAGGGCCTATTAGGGACCATAAAGGTAATGTGTGTGTGGAGATGAAGACATGGGTATGGTTCTTAATTAATACTTTGCGTGTTTTCACAAAAGAGAGAGGTAATACAGACATTGTAATCAGAGAGGAGGAGTGTGAAATATTAGATGAAATAAACAGAGAGAGAGGAAGTATTAAGGGGTTTAGCAGTGTTGAAAGTGGATAAATCCCCAGGCCTGGATGAAATGTATCCCAGGCAGCGAAGAGAAGCAAGAGAGGAAATAGCAGAGGCTCTGACCATCATTTTCCATTCCTCACTGGCTACAGGTGTGATGCCAGAGGACTGCTAACATTGTACTGTTGTTTAAAAAGGGAGAAAGGGATAGACCGAGTAATTACAGGCCAGTCAGCCGGACCTCGGTGGCGAGAACATTATTGGAAAATTTTTTGAGGGACAGGATAAATCTTCATTTAGAAAGACACGGATTAATCAAGGACAGTCAGCATGGATGTGTTATGGGAAGGTCGCATCTGACTAACTTGATTGAATTTTTTGAGGAGGCAACAAGAAGGATCGACGAGGGCAGTGCGTTTGAGGGAGCCTACATGGATTTCAGCAAAACTTTTGATAAGGTCCCACATAGCACACTGGTCACAAATGTAAAAACCCATGGAATCCAAGGCGAAGTGGCAAGTTGGATCCAAAATTGGCTCAGAGGCAGGAAGCAAAGGGTAATAGTCAATGGCTGTTGTTGCGACTGGAAGGCTGTTTCCAGTGGGATTCCACAGGGCTCAGTATTGGGTCCCTTGCTGTGTGTGGTATATATCAATGATTTGGACTTGAATGTAGGGGATATGATTAAGAAGTTTGCAGATGATACAAAAATAGGCTGTGTGGTTGATAATGAAGAAGAAAGCTGTAGATTGCAGGAAGATATCAATGAACTGGTCAGGTGGGCAGAACAGTGGCAAATGGAATTCAATCCGGAGAAGTGTGGGGTAATGCATTTGGGGAGGGGCAACAAGGCAGGGGAATACACAATAAATGGTAAGACACTGAGAAGTGCAGAGGAACTGAGGGACCTTGGACTGTGTGTCCACAGATCCCTGAAGGTAGCAGGAAAAGGTTGTTAAGGTGGCATAAGGGATACTTCCCTTTATTAGCTGGGGAATAGAATACAAGAGCAGGGAGGTTATGCTTGAACTGTACAAAACACTAGTTAGGCCACAGCAAGAGTACTGCGTGGAGTTCTGGTCACCACAGTACAAGAAAGATGCGATTGCACTAGAGAGGGTACAGAGGAGATTTATGAGAATGTTGCCTGGACTGGACGATTTTTAGCTATGAGGAAAGATTAGATAGGCTGGGGTTGTTTTCTTTGGAACAGAGAAGGCTGAGGGGTGACCTAATTGAGGTGTATAAAATTATGAGGGGATAGGAAGGACCTATTCCCCTAAGCAGAGGGGTCAATAACCAAGGGGCATAGAATCATAGAAATTTACAGCATGGAAGGATGCCATTTCAGCCTATCGAGTCCACACCAGCCGACCAAGAGCTATCTAGCCTAATTCCACCTTCCAACTCTTGGTCCGTAGCCCTGTAGGTTATGGCACTTCAATTGCACATCCATAGGTTTAAAGTAAGTGGTAGGAGGGTGGTGGTGATCTGGAACTCATTGCCTGAAAGAGTGGCAGAGGCAGAAACCCTCATAGCATTTAAAAAAGTACTTGGATAGAGTGCTGTAACCTACGGACGAAGAGCTGGAAAATGGGATTATGCTGGATAGCTCTGTCGGCTGGTACGGACATGATGGGCCGAATGGCCTCCTTCTGTGCTGTAAATTTCTATAACATAAGAAATAGCAGGAGTCGGCCATTTGGCCCTTCAAGCCTGCTCCGCCATTCAACAAGATCATGGCTGATGTTCTACCTCAAATCCACCTTCCCACACTATTCCTATATCCCTGGATTCCCGTAATGTCCAAAAAAAATCGATCTATCTTGAATATGCTCAACGACTGAGCCTCCACAGCTCTGGGGCAGAGAATTCCAAAGATTCCTAACCTTTTGAGTGAAGAAATTTCTCATCTCAGTCCTAAATGGCCGACCCCTTATTCTGAGGCTGTGACCCTGTGTTCTCGATTCCCCAGCTAGGGGAAACATTTTCTCAGCATTAACCCTGTCAAGCCTCTTAAGAATTTTATATGTTTTAATTAGATCACCTCCCATGCTTCTAAACTATAGGGAATATAGGCCTAGCCTACTCAATCTCTCCTCACAGGGCAATCCCCTCATCCCAGGAACCAGACTAGTGAACCTTCTTTGCACTCCCTTCAAGATTCACTAGACTGTTTGCGCTTGCACTAGAAGTCAGGTGAGAAAATTTGCTCCAATCCCTAGCATGAATACCCTTCACCTTGACCAGCACAAGTCACCAAAAACACCATTTTGCTAGACAAGCATTTTAATTCTTACCAACAGCAGATCCAGCCATTCACCCAACAATTTCTGCCGTCTTGGAGATCGACAGAGAGGTACGTAAACAGGTAAGTTGGGCTGACGCAGAATATACCCTAAACAGCCATGGTCCCTTCTCATTACTTCACCCTACACTACACACCTGTCACACAGCAAATCAAACACAAAACATCTTCACCAGCAGCCACTCGAGTCAGACTGCACTGAAAAAGAAATGTCCACAGACAGCTCACAACAATCAAGAAGTGTTGCAATACTAGGAAGTAAATTAAAGTTTATTGTATGGTATTTTTCTGCTCAGTAATGCAATATCCATCAGAGAAACGAGAATAATCCCAGCAATTACCCTCTTCCCAGATTCATTTTCAGAATATTACCATGCTCCAAGATAACAGAGGGAGAGCTGTGGCTCCTTCAGACCTGCATGCTGGTGAGATGAAGTGTTTAATAGCAGGCGTGGCAGGATACCACTTTGCATCTCAGTCCTTGCCTCAATTCTGGACTTGTCATTCAGCACCCCAACATCATGGGGCACAGGGGAGCATCACGTAGAGTACTGAATCAGTGCCAGGCGTGGGCCTAGAGGCAGCCGAGGCCAGCCCACACTGCGATATGTGTGCGTAAGAGGTCCGTGCAGCAGAACTAGTCTCCTTGATTGATCCTTGCCACTGGACCAAGACCTAGCTCTGTCAAACCCGTGTGGTGGCTGGTGTGCAACGGCCACCAGACATTAAAAAAAATCCACGCACAGGCATCTTCCACCCTTCAGAATGTAGTTCGGGATCTGTATATTTGGTCCTTCATTGAAACACCTCTGAACACTTATTGGCATGGAAGAAAGTCATCCTTGATACGAGGGACCGCCTATGATGATGATCCATCCTCGACACTGGGATATTAAATATATTTCAGACACAACGTAATTTTCCAACGTAATTCCTCCCAGTTTATTACACAATTGATGTGGTATTTACAGCAGCCTCAGAGATACACACCACTTTTTAAACAGAACTTCAACCTAGGCCGGTATTAAGGTTCCGTGCAGCATTCCCTCTTAGTTACTGCATCCTCACTACTTTGAAATGAGGACTTAAAAGTATGGTGTTTTACTTTCATTCTCTCCCAGGAACTCAATATGTGGTCACAAATATTTTAAACTAAAAAGAGTGCTTCAAAAGCTTTGTATTAACGGCCATGGGGCCTTGATCCAGACTACGATTACATGAATCACCCACAAGTACTGCACTCCGTTCTAGCGGGTAAATCAAATATCCAATTTCTCTTCCCATCTGCATGCTGGTCCCACTGGTTGCTGTATCTGGACTATACATCTCCCAATCCCTCAGACCACCGACGCTGTAAAACTTGAGGTAAGTCTCAGAATCTTTACATGGAATTTTAATTGTTCTCCTACTTCTGCTGATGCAACTAACTGTCATTTTTAAATACGAAAGGGGATTGTGCAACTTTCCTTGCACCACTGAAACAGGGACAGGGTCTTGTGATGGCTGGGGGGGGGGGGGGCTTCACCTCACGAAAGTGTTCTTGTACCTAGCATCAACTTGTGCCGGAGTCATGAGTTGTTGGGTGCAGCAGACTATATCCAACCGTGTGGCGTTGACAGTGACAACCGAAGTTTGGTCTAATCGAGGTGTATTTTCACACCCCTCCTCGCTGACCCCCGCCCTCCAATCACACTCCTCGCTACAGACCCCCCCCAAAATCACACCCCCCCGAGGCTCCCCAATCACAACCTCAGATTTCCCCCCCCAATCACACCCTCAGGTTTCTCTTCTTTCCCACCCCCCCAATCACACACTCAGATTTCCCCCCCAATCACATCTTCAGATTCCCCTCACCTCCCCGTAGTCTCCCATTACCCCCACAGACCCCTGGGGTGGAATAGTGTGTTGGGAGAACCTCCTCGCTGCACACCCACATAACCCCTGTCCCCCACCCCTCCCTTCCCTCACCCCCACACACCCACCTGTCCCTCACCCCTCACCCCCACACACCCCTCGGCCCTCACCCCCACCCACCTGTCCCTCACCCCCACACCCCTCGGCCCTCACCCCCACCCACCTGTCCCTCACCCCCACACCCCTCGGCCCTCACCCCCACCCACCTGTCCCTCACCCCCACACCCCTCGGCCCTCACCCCCACCCACCTGTCCCTCACCCCCACACCCCTCGGCCCTCACCCCCACACCCCTCACCCCCACCCACCTGTCCCTCAGCCCTCACCCACCTGTCCCTCACCCCCACACCCCTCGGCCCTCACCCCCACACCCCTCACCCACCTGTCCCTCACCCCCACACCCCCCCTGTCCCTCACCCCCACACCCCCCCTGTCCCTCACCCCCACACCCCCCCTGTCCCTCACCCCCACACCCCCCCTGTCCCTCACCCCCACACACCCCCTGGCCCTCACCCCCACACACCCCTCGGCCCTCCCTCCACCCTCACCCCCTCCAGCAGACACCGGCTGGGCGGACCTATTCCCCACCCCCAGGTATCGGCCCGTTGGATGGGGCTTTGGAGCCGCTTCCTGCCGCGACATGTGCGTCTTTTTTCGGCCCCCCCGAGGCCGAGACGGGCCGCACTCTGACCGCCAGGAGCGTCAGGCCCGGGGCCCCGAGCTAGGCCGCACAGCCTGGGCCTAGCGTTATTTCCCCCTCCCCCTTCCTTCCTCCCTCCCTCTTGCTCCTTACCTGCCCGTCGATGGGGCCTTGGCTCTGGCCTTGTGTCTGGGTCTGCGACGGTAAGGTGAAGTCGGTGAACTCGAACTCGGAGCCCTGCGTGTCGGCGCCCAGCAGCTCGGCCTCCTCGGTGTCCAGGAAGGTGAGGGTCTGCGAGCTGGGCCCGTACGCGTCCACACTCATGGCGGCCGCTGGCGGGAGCGCGCACTCGCCCGGCGCGATTCAAAAACCCGGCGGACAACCGCAGCGGCGCGCGCGCCCGGCTCGGCTCGGCTCGGCCCGGGACTGGAGACAGGCGGCGGGATCGGGCCTGGGGCTCGGGGACAGGCGGCGGGCTCGGGCTCGGGCCTGGAGTCCTGCGGTGGGATCGGGCCTGGAGATAGGCGGCGGGCCTCGGGCTCAGTCGGTGAGTCGGGTTCGGGTTCTCGGTGAGACAGGCCTGGGACTCGGGCACAGTCGGTGAAGCGGGCTCGGGGCTCGGGGCTCGGGCTCAGTCGGTGAAGCGGGCTCGGGGCTCGGGTTCTCGGTGAGGCAGGCCGGGCACAGCAACAGCGCGAGAGCCGCAACTCCCCCGCAGCGCTGACGTGGAGCACAGGGAGCCGTGACGTGTACAGCGCCGCCAGGAGGCTCTAGGTTCGCGGTGACGTCATTCGCCCGGCAAGAAGCGATGATGTAATACACAGAAGAAGGGCCCGCTGGAGGCGCCACCGAGTGAGGGTCTCGTCTCCCGCCCCGCTCCGCCGGGAAACGCCTCAACACGCTACCCGGCTGTGGAGAGGAGACGGTAGCGCCCCCCACACCCACCGCCTGTTCCCGCAATCGGGAGTGAGGCCTTGACTGACCGGCCGCCATTTTGTACCCAGAGGACCCCCACCCCAGACCCAGACACCAACCCCCCCCCTCCCCAGAGACCCCCCCCACCCCAGACCCAGACACCAACCCCCCCTCCCCAGAGACCCTCCCCACCTCCCCAGACCCAGACACCAACCCCCCCTCCCCAGAGACCCCCCCCCCACCCCAGACCCAGAGACCAACCCCCCCCCTCCCCAGAGACCCCCCCCACCCCAGACCCAGACACCAACCCCCCCCTCCCCAGAGACCCCCCCCACCCCAGACCCAGAGACCAACCCCCCCCTCCCCAGAGACCCCCCCACCCCCTCCCCAGAGACCAACCCCTCCCCAGACCCAGAGACCCCCACCCCAGACCCAGAGACCAATCCCTCCCCAGACCCAAACCCCCCCCTCCCCAGAGACCCCCCCACCCCAGACCCAGAGACCAACCCCCCCCTCCCCAGAGACCCCCCCACCCCAGACCCAGAGACCAACCCCCCCCCCCTCCCCAGACCCAGAGACCAACCCCTCCCCAGACCCAGAGACCCCCCCCACCCCAGACCCAGAGACCCCCCCCACCCCAGACCCAGAGACCAACCCCCCCCTCCCCAGAGACCCCCACCCCAGACCCAGAGACCAACCCCTCCCCAGACCCAGAGACCCCCACCCCAGACCCAGAGAACACCCCCCCACCCCAGACCCAGAGACCAACCCCCCCCCACCCCAGACCCAGAGACCAACCCCCCCTCCCCAGAGACCCCCCCACCCCAGACCCAGAGACCAACCCCCCCCTCCCCAGAGACCCCCCCCATCCCAGACCCAGAGACCAACCCCTCCCCAGACCCAGAGCCTCCCCCCCACCCCCTGACCCAGAGACCCCAACAACCACAGAGCCAGAGACCAAACCCCCCCCCGACCCCGACCCTCCCCCCGATCCAGAGACCCCCTCCACCCCAGACCCAGAGACCAAACCCCCCCCCCCTCCCCAGACCCAAAGACCCCAGACCCAGCGACCCCCACCCCAGACCCAGAGACCAATCCCCTCCTCCCCAGACCCAGAGATCCCAGACCCAGAGCCTCCCCCCCCCCGACCCAGAGACCCCAGCCCCCAAACCCAGGGCCCCTTACCTCAGACACACACCCACAGACCCAGACCCCCCCTCCCCAGAGCGCCCCCAGATTCAGAGCCCCCTCACCCCCGACCACTGCCCCAGACCCCCCCACCCCAGACACACCCCAGACCCCCCTCCCCAGACCCAGAACCTCCCCCCCAACCCAAACAACCACCCCAGTCCCAGACCCCCCCTCCCCAAAGCGCCCCCAGACCCAGAGCCCCCTCACCCCTGAGTACCGCCCCAGACCCCTCCCCTCAGAGCCTCTCCTCCCCAGATCCAGAGCCTCCCCAGACCCAGTCGTTGCCCCCGCCGGATGGAATTGCCCTTTGGGTTACACAGAGTCCTTTTGAAGTATTTTCTTGGCCTACCCTGAACTCTAGCCCAATGGGGTAATGGGATGGCTTCCTCCTCATGCAGTGTTAGCCCCCCAGTTAATGCCTTTCTGGGTTAATATCCCACTGGTTAATACTCTTCGATATGCTCCCTGGTTACTGCTCCTCTCCCCCAAATGTCACTATTATTTAAAGAGGGAGGGAGTAAGCAGGTAACTACAGACCTGTTAGTTCAACATCAGTTGTGGGAAAGTTGTTGGAATCTTATCATCATAGAAAGGGTGACTGAGCATTTGGACAAGTATAAACTGATCAGAGAGAGTCAGCATGGATTTGTGATGGGGAGACCAATCTAGTTCCATTTTTTGAGGGGGTTTCTAGCAAGGGAAGTGTCTACGGATGAGGTCTGTATGAACTTACAGAGGCTATTTTTAATAAGGTTTCACAAAAATGAGAGCACACAGACTTAGGTAACCTTGTGACATAGATCGGTAATTGATTGGGAGATGAGAGACAGAGAGTAGGGAATTAAGGGAATATCCTCTGCTTGGCAGGATGTGACCAGTGGTGTTCCCCAGGGATCTGTACTCAAGCCTCAGCTTTTCACCATATAGATCAATGACTTGAATGAAGGAATACAGAGTTGTATATCCAAGTTAGGAGGCACTGTAGGTTGTGTAGATGAGAGCAGGAAGTTACCAAGTGACAGGCAGATTAAATAAGCGGGTAAAACTGTGGCAGGTCGATTCAATGTGGGGAGATGAGAGGTCATCTACTTGGATCCAAGAATGACAAGTTGAAATATTTTCTTAATGGCGACAGACTAGGAATTATGGAGGAGCAAAGAAATTTAGCAAAAAGGCTAATAGAATGCTGGCCTTTATCTCAAGGAGGCAGAAATACAAATTTATGCTTCAGCCAGCTGTACTGAACCTTGGTCAGACCTCATCTGGAGTAACTGGATTCAGTTCTGGGTCCCGCACCTCAGGAAGGATATATTGGCCTTGGAGGGAGTGCAGTGCCGAATGATACCAGGATTAAAGGGTTAATTTATGAGGATAGGTTGCATAAACCTGGGTTGTATTCCCTTGAGTTTAGAAGATTGAGGGGCATCTAATTGAGGCTCGAGAGACCAAATAGTCTACTCCTGCTCCTATATCTTATATTTATACTGATAAAGGGATTCGATAGGGTAGATAGAGAGAAACTTTTTCCTCTGGTGGGGAAATCCAGAATAGGCTCAAGGAGCTGAATAGACTTCTCCGGTGGTTCCTATGTCATGCCCCCAATTTGAAATTGCAAACTGGTAAATGTCCCCTCCCCCCAGTTAATGCCCTACTGATTTACTATACCCTCTGGTTAATGCCCCTTTGGCTGCCATCCCACTGTATGGGACATGCTGAGTGTCTGTCGATCGCACGTAGTGGAGCACAAGGTAAGGAGAGGCAATGAAGGCCACTTGGCCCGACTGAGCTTATTTATTCAAAAAGAAAAATTCTACAGTTCCCTATTTCACCACCGTATGTGGCTCACCATGTGTATGGCTTTTACTTCCACCATTCTACCCAAGTCATGATTATTATTTGTATAAATAAATTCTTCCATTAGTCCTAAAATTACTGTCACATTGAGGGATGGTGCATTCTTTCAGGTGAGACATTCAGTGAAGGTTTCGTCTGCCTGTTCAGGTTGGTATAGAAGATCTCATGACTCTCACCATTCAAGAGGATTAAGGGAGTTATCATGGTGTCCTGGCCAAGATTATTCCCTCCTTCTACAAAACAGTTATTGGTCATTCACAGACTTGCTGTTTATGGGATCTTGCTGTGTGCAAATTGGCTGCTACGTTTGCTTACACAACAGTGACAACACTACATTAATTCATTGGACGTGAAGCTTTGGATAGTCCTGCGGGTGTGATAAATGTTGAATAAATGCAAGTTCTTATTTACATTCAGAAAATAAGAAGGACTTACATTTATCTTTGGAATTCTCTGCCTCAGAGGATTCAGCCGTTGAGTATATTCAAGGTTGAGATCGATAGATTTTTGGGCATTAAGGGAATCAAGGAAATTGGGGATAGGGTGGGAAGATGGAGTTGATGCAGTTGATAATAATCAACGTATTTACTGTGGTGTACGAAAGCATGGGCCTTACGCTAAACATCCATAAGACAAAGGTCCTCCACCAGCCTGTCTTCGCCGCACAGCACTGCCCCCCAGTCATCAAGATCCACGGCTCGGCCCTGGACAACGTGGACCACTTCCCATATCTCGGGAGCCTCCTATCAAAAAGAGCAGGCATCGACGACGAGATCCAACACCGCCTCCAGTGCGCCAGTGTAGCCTTCGGCCGCCTGACAAAAAGAGTGTTTGAAGACCAGGCCCTCAAAACTGCCACCAAGTTCCTGGTCTACAGGGCTATAGTAATACCCGCCCTCCTGTATGGCTCAGAGACATGGACCATGTACAGTAGACACCTCAAGTCGCTGGAGAAATATCACCAATGATGTCTCCGCAAGATCCTACAAATCCCCGGGGAGGACAGATGCACCAACATCAGCGTCCTCATTCAGGCTAACATCCTCGGCATTGAAGCACTGACCACACTTGATCAGCTCCGCTGGGCAGGCCACATTGTCCGCATGCCAGACACGAGACTCCCAAAGCAAGTGCTCTATGTGGAGCTCCTTCTCAGCAAGCGAGCCAAAGGTGGGCAACGGAAATGTTACAAGGACACCCTCAAAGCCTCCCTGATAAAGTGCGACATCCCTACTGACACCTGGGAGTCCCTGGCCCAAGACCGCCCTAAGTGGAGAAAGTGCATCTGGGAGGGCACTGAGCACCTCGAGTCTCGACACCGAGAGCATGCAGAAATCAAGCACTGGCAGCGGAAGGAGCGTGCGGCAAACCAGCCTCACCCACCCCTTTCCTCAACGACTATCTGTCCCACCTGTGACAGAGTCTGTGGCTCTTGTATTGGACTGTACAGCCACTAAAGAACTCACTTCAGGAGTGGAAGCAAGTCTTCCTCGATTCCGAGGGACTGCCTATGATGATGAGGAGTTGATGCAGAAGTTCAGCCATGATATTGAATGGTGGCGTAGGCTCGAAGGGCCTATTTCTTATGTTCTTAGATAGCACCTTTTACAACCTCAGGACGTCCCAAAGCTCTCTACAGCCAATGAAGTACTTGTTTGAAGTGCAGTCACTGTCATAATATAGAAAACGTGGCAGCCAATTTGCAGACAGCAAAATCCCACAAATAGCAGTGTGATAATGACCAGTTAATCTGTTCCAGTAATGTTGATGAGGGATAAATATTGGTCAGGTCACTGGGTAGAACGCTCCTGCTCTTCTTGAAAATAGTGCTATGGGATCTTTTAAACCTAAGAGAGCAGGCGGGGTCTTGATTTAACATCTCATCCAAAAGACGGCACTTCCGATAGTGCAGCACTTCCTCAGTCATCATCATCATCATAGGCAGTCCCTCGGAATCGAGGAAGACTTGCTTCCACTCCTAAAGTGAGTTCTTTGGTGGCTGAACAGTCCAATACGAGAGCCACAGACTCTGTCACAGGTGGGACAGAGAGTCGTTGAGGGGAGGGGTGGGTGGGGCTGGTTTGCCGCACGCTCTTTCCGCTGCCTGCGCTTGATTTCTGCATGCTCTTGGCGTTGAGACTCGAGATGCTCAGCGCCCTCTCGGATGCACTTCCTCCATTTAGAGCAGTCTTGGGCCAGGGACTCCCAGATGTCGGTGGGGATGTTGCACTTTATCAGGGAGGCTTTGAGGGTGTCCCTATAGTGTTTCCGCTGCCCACCTTTGGCTCGTTTGCCGTGAAGGAGCTCCAAGTAGAGTACTTGCTTTTGGGAATCTCGTGTCTGGCATGCGGACTATGTGGCCTGCCGAGCGGAGCTGATCGAGTGTGGTCAGTGCTTCAATACTGGGAACGTTGGCCTGAATGAGGACGCTGATGTTGGTGCGCCTGTCCTCCCAGGGGATTTGTAGGATCTTGCAGAGACATCATTGGTGATATTTCTCCAGCACCTTGAGGTGTCTACTGTACGTGGTCCATGTCTCTGAGCCATAACGGAAGGTAGGTATTACTACAGCCCTGTAGACCATGAGCTTGGTGGCAGTTTTGAGGGCCTGGTTTTCAAACACTCTTTTACTCAGGCGACCGAAGGCTGCACTGGCGCACTGGAGATGGTGTTGGATCTCGTCGTCGATGCCTGCTCTTGTTGATAGGAGGCTCCCGAGATACGGGAAATGGTCCACGGTGTCCAGGGCTGCGCCATGGATCTTGATGACTGGGGGCAGTGCTGTGCGGTGAGGACAGGCTGGTGGAGGACCTTTGTCTTACGGGTGTTTAGCGTAAGGCCCATGCTTTCGCATGCCTCAGTAAATACGTCGACTATGTCCTGGAGTGCAGCCTCTGTATGTGTGCAGACGCAGGCGTCGTCCGTGTACTGTAGCTCGACAACAGAGGTTGGGGTGGTCTTGGACCTGGCCTGGAGACAGCGCAGGTTGAACAGGTTCCCACTGGCTCTGTAGTTTACTACTGCACTGGAGTGTCAGCCTAGATTTTGTGCTCAAGTCTCTGGTGTGGAGCTTGAACCCACAGCTTTGTGACTCAGAAGCGAAAGTGCAACCCACTGAGCCACGGCTGGCGGTGATAGCAGTTTGCACCTGTCGCCCCAATGGCGTCATGGTTTTATCAGTACTGTGGGGTGCATTTTCTGCACTGGCTGCTTTTGTGTTGCAGGTTTGGCCTCAGGAAAGCAAGCAGTGTGTTCTGAGGTTTACTTACGGATGAATAATGCAGACATTTTGGTGAAGGGGCTTTGGTGTGAATGCCGGTATATTGTGCAGGCTGGCTGGGAACAGTTTTCCAGTGTGTACGCGCCAAATATTTATGTAATGATGTCACAACACTGAATTGGCGCTGGTATCTATATGCCCTGAAAGCACTGAACGAGAACAGCACAGTTACTGGGCTTCGGGAGATGCAGTGTAAAAGCTGTTCTGGGTGCTGTCTGTTCTGACAGTGTTGTGTGAAAGAGTGAGCAGCACATTCACAACATTAAAGCAGCGACCTCAAATTCTGAAAGGCTTTGAAAGAGGGAATGGTAAAGAAGTAACGCTGAATGTATATGGAGCATTGATTAGGCCACAGTTAGTGTGCAGGTATGGGCCGCTGACACCTGGGAGCCCCTGGCCAAAGACCGTCCTAAGTGGAGGAAGCGCATCCGGGAGGGCACTGAGCACCTCGAGTCTCGTCGCCGAGAGCATGCAGAAAGCAAGCGCAGGCAGCGGAAAGAGCGTGCGGCAAACCAGTCCCACCCATCCCTTCCCTCAACGACTATCTGTCCCACCTGTGACGGGGACTGTGGTTCTCGTATTGGGTTGTTCAGCCACCTAAGAACCCATTTTAAGAATGGAAGCAAGTCTTCCTGATGATGATGGGCCTGCTGCAGACAGCCACACAGAGTGTGCAGTAGGATGATGCCAGGGATGGAAACTCTAATCATGAGGAGACACTTGACACTGGGCCTTTTCCCACTGGAGTAATGAAGCGAAGAGGAAATTTAACACATAGAAGTTAGAAAAAGGAAACAGGCCATTCGGCCCAACCAGTCTGTCAGTATTTACTCTCCACATGAGCAAATAGTCCTAATCATATTTATCCAGCCTCTTCCCATATTATATTGAATTACATAACATTTACAGCACAGAAACGGGCCATTTGGTTCAACTGCAACTTGGCAGCTGAAAGCACGGCTACCAATGGTGGAGCAATTAAAATCGGCATTGCTCAAGAGGCCAGAATTAGAGTATTGTGGGGCTGGAGGTGATTGCAAAGATAGAGAGGGGCAAGACCATGGAGAGATTTGAAAACAAGGATGAGAATTTTAAAATCGAGGTGTTGCTTAACCGGGAGCTAATGTACGTCAGCGAGCACAGCGGGTGATGGGTAAACGGGACTTGGTGCGAGTTAGGACACGGGCAGCCAAGTTTATGGAGAGTAGAACGTGGGAGGTTGGCTAAGAGTGCATTAGAATAGTCAAGTCTAGAGTAATGAGGCATGGATGAGGGTGTCAGCAACAGATGAGCTGAGGCAGGGGCGGAGTGGGGGATGTTCCAGAAGTGGAAATAGGCGGTCTTAGTGGTGACGTGGATACTTGGTCGTAAGCTCATCTTGGGGTCAAATATGATACCAAGGTTCCAATCAGTCAGTCACAATTTGTAACCTCATGGTCTGGCATAACCCTCACTCGACCATTACCATCAAGCCAGGAGACAAACCTTGGTTCAATGAGGAGTGTAGAAGAGCATGCCAGGAGCAGCAAAAGGCATACCAAAAAATTACGTGCCAACCTGGTGAAGCTACAACACAAGACTACATACATGCTAAACAGTGGAAGCAGCATGCTATAGACAGAGCTAAGCGATCCAACAATCAGCAGATCAGATCAAAGCTCTGCGGTCCTGCCACACCCAGTCATGAATGGTGGTGGTCAATTAAACAACTAACAGGGGGAGGAGGCTCCATGAATATCCCCATCCTCAACGATGTGAGTGCAAAAGACAAGGTGAAGTGTTTGCAACCATCTTCAGCCAGAAGTGCCGAGTGGATGATCCATTTTGGCCTCCTCCTGAGGTCCCCACCATCACAGAAACCAGTCTTCAGCCAATTCTATTCATTCCATGTGATATCAAGAAACGGTTGAATGCGCTGGATACAGCGAAGGCTATGGGCCCTGACAACATCCTGGCTGTCATGCCAATAGTGGATAATCAGGGGGCTATAGAGAGGGAGAAATTTAATACAATCACTATCACTAATGAAGTAGTACTAGGTAAAATAATGGGACTAAAAGGCGGACAAGTCCCCTGGACCTGATGGCTTACATTCTAGGGTCTTAAGAGAAGTGGCAGCAGAGATAGTGGATGCATTGGTTGTAATCTACCAAAATTCCCTGGATTCTGGGGCGGTCCCAGCGGATTGGAAAACCGCAAAAGCCCCATTTAAAAAAGGAGGCAGACAAAAAGCAGGGAACTATAGACCAGTTAGTCTGTCGTTGGGAAAATGCTGGAGTCCATTATTAAGGAAGCAGTAGCGGGAATTTGGAAAAGCATGATTCAATCAAGCAGAGTCAGCATGGTTTTATGAAAGGCAAATCATGTTTGACAAATTTGCTGGAGTTCTTTGAGGCTGTAACGAGCAGGGTAGATAAGGGTGAACCAGTGGATGAGGTGTATTTGGATTTCCAGAAGACATTCGATAAGGTGCCACGTAAGAGGTTACTGCACAAAATAAAAGCTCACGGGGTTGGGGGTAATATATTAGCATGGATAGAGGATTGGCTAACAGAAAACAGAGAGTCGGGATAAATGGATCATTTTCAGGTGGGCAAACAGTGACTAGTGGGGTGCTGTAGAGATCGGTGCTGGGGCCTCAACTATTTACATTCTGTATCAATGACTTGGATGAAGGGACCGAATGTAATGTAGCCAAGTTTGCTGACGATACAAAGATGGGTGGGAAAGTAAATTGTGAGGAGGGCACAAAAATCTGCAAAGGAATATAGACAGGCTAAGTGAGTGGGCAAAAATTTGCCAGATGAAGAATAATGTGGGAAAATGTGAGGTTATCCACTTTGGCAGAAATAATAGAAAAGCAAATTATAATTTAAATGGAGAAAAATTGCAAAGTGCTACAGTACAGAGGGACCTGGGGGTCCTTGTGCATGAAACACAAAAGGTTAGTATGCAGGTACAGCAAGTGATCAGGAAGGCAAATGGAATGTTGGCCTTTATTGCAAGGGGGATAGAGTATAAAAGCAGAGAAGTCCTGCTACAACTGTACAGGGTATTGGTGAGGCCACACCTGGAGTACTGCGTACAGTTTTGGTCTCCGTATTTAAAGAGGGATATACTTGCATTGGAGGCTGTTCAGAGAAGGTTCACTAGGTTGATTCCTGAGATGAAGGGGTTGACTTATGAGGGTAGGTTGGGTCTATACACATTAGAGTTCAGAAGAATGAGAGGTGATCTTATTGAAACATATAAGATAATGAGGGGGCTCGACAAGGTGGATGCAGAGAGGATATTTCCACTCATAGGGGAAACTAAAATTAGGGGACATAGTCTTAGAATAAGGGGCCGCCCATTTAAAACTGAGATAAGAAACTTCTTCTCTCAGAGGGTTGTAAATCTATGAAATTCTCTGCCCCAGAGAGCTGTGGAGGCTGGGTCATTGAATATATTTAAAGTGGAGATAGACTAATTTTTGAGCGATAAGGGAGTAAAGGGTTATGGGGATCGAGCGGGCAGGGAAGTGGAGCTGAGTCCATGATCAGATCAGCCATGATCTGATTGAATGGCGGAGCAGGCTCGAGGGGCCAAATGGCCGACTCCTGCTCCTATTTCTTATGCTCTTATCCGTTGTGAAAGTGCTCCCTACTCAAGGATTGTCCAGGGATTGGTGATGAACCCTGGTTATTTCCACTGCCCCTGAGCACTTACTGGAAGTACAGGTGCCTCTGCTGATTCTGAGGATAGTGAAATAGCTCATTGTTCACGAAACAGTGAGGAGAGTTTGATTTTATGACAATGCTGCTATATTTTCCCAGCCTGTGAAGCATTATATTTGTAACGAGCAGAGGGAATGGTGGGTACGTACCCAAACGGCTCAGAACCCCACCAGCAGGGGGCAGTGCCGCTCCTTTAAAGGGCAGCTCTTATCCCTGCTTCTGTTTTGTAGCAAATTGTACACAGGAACAGGAGGAGGCCCATTCAACTCCTCGAGCCTGTTACACAGGAACAGGAGGAGGCCCATTCAGCCCCTCGAGCCTGTTACACAGGAACAGGAGGAGCCCATTCAACTCCTCGAGCCTGTTACACAGGAACAGGAGGAGGCCATTCAGCCCCTCGAGCCTATTACACAGGAAAAGGAGGAGGCCCATTCAGCCCCTCGAGCTTGTTACACAGGAACAGGAGGAGGCCATTCAGCCCTTTAAGCCTGTTCCACCATTCAATTAGATCACAGCTGATCTGTACCTCAAAGCCATTTAGCCACCTTTGCTCCATATCCCTGGATACCCAGAGTGCAGACCCTGAGGTAAAAGGAACTGTCTGCATTAAGACTCCATCCACCATAGCAGCTTGGTGCTGCCACACTCGCAGGTCCCTGAACAAAGCCCAGAGTACTTATAGCAGGCTTCAGGTTAAATTAAACTGCATAAGAACATAACATAAGAACATAAGGCTTAGGAACAGGAGTAGGCCATCTAGCTCCTCGAACCTGCTCCACCATTCAACAAGATCATGGCTGATCTGGCCGTGGACTCAGCTCCACTTACCCGCCCGCTCCCCGTAACCCTTAATTCCCTTATTGGTTAAAAATCTATCTATCTGTGACTTGAATTCATTCAATGAGCTAGCCTCAACTGCTTCCTTGGGCAGAGAATTCCACAGATTCACAACCCTCTGGGAGAAGAAATTCCTTCTCAACTCGGTTTTAAATTGGCTCCCCTGTATTTTGAGGTTATGCCCCCTGGTTCTAGTCTCCCCGACCAGTGGAAACTTGTCTATCCCTTTCATTATTTTAAATGTTTCTATAAGATCACCCCTCATCCTTCTGAACTCCAACGAGTAAAGACCCAGTCTACTCAATCTATCATCATAAGGTAACCCCCTCATCTCCGGAATCAGCCTAGTGAATTGTCTCTGTACCCCCTCCAAAGCCAGTGTATCCTTCCTTAAGTAAAGTGACCAAAACTGCACGCAGTACTCCAGGTGCGGCCTCACCAATACCTCTGTACAGTTGCAGCAACACCTCCCTGCTTTTGTACTCCATCCCTCTCGCAATGAAGGCCAACATTCCATTCGCCTTCCTGATTACCTGCTGCACCTGCAAACTAACTTTTTTGGGATTCATGCACAAGGGGAATCCCCTCCGTGCCTTTCAGTTCCGCGCGGAGGGGTTTCCTGTACGGGCTGCTCCTGCACACCCTCAACTTTGCCATCCTCGCCGGCCGTCCGGACACGCCATGGCGTACCATCTTGCCGTCCGGAGGAGGCGGGGGTCCCCGATGGAGGGCACTCTACGCAGGGGTCCTCCCACTATTCATCGGGGACTTGGCCTGGAGGGTGGTGCACGGAGCAGTGCCGTGCAATAAATTTTTAAGCCGGTTCACGGACTCCCAGGCCGCCTGCAATTTCTGCGGTCTGGAGGAGTCCGTGTTCCATGTTTTTATTGAGTGCACGAGGTTGCAGCCCCTGTTCCATTATTTGAAGGGGCTGCTCCTGAAATTCTGGCTGCACTTCAGTCCCACTCTCCTGATCTTTGGGCACCCTGTGCGGAGGGGAGCGGGTAGGTCCGAAGGCCTCCTCGTAGGACTGCTCCTGGGCACGGCCAAGGGTGCCATCAGCCAGTCCAGGCAGCGGGCGGTCGAGGGGGTCGTTCAACCTGACTGCCTGCCTCTCTTCCGCTCTTACATCCGGTCCAGGGTGTCCTTGGAGATGGAGCACGCGGTGTCCACCGGTACGCTCGCGGCCTTCCGCGAGAGGTGGGCACCGGAGGGACTGGAGTGCATCATCACGCCCGGCAACCAAATTTTAATTTGATTTTACGTTTTAAAGTTTAATTTGTTTTAATTGCCGGTGCTTTTAGTGTCCCCCTTCCCTTTTATAGGGGGCACTGGGGAAAATTGTGATTTTAGTGCCCAAAAAAAAACCAAAAAAGAAAAACACAAAAAAAAAAGGGGGGAAAAAAAAGGGCCTTGTAAATGTCTGGAGTGTCACCCAGGTCGGGTGGCACCGTTTAATGTTTTATGTTTTTGCAGGTAAACTCAAAAGAGTTTCATGCACAAGGGGCTGCTCCTGAAATTCTGGCTGCACTTCAGTCCCACTCTCCTGATCTTTGGGCACCCTGTGCGGAGGGGAGCGGGTAGGTCCGAAGGCCTCCTCGTAGGACTGCTCCTGGGCACGGCCAAGGGTGCCATCAGCCGGTCCAGGCAGCGGGCGGTCGAGGGGGTCGTTCAACCTGACTGCCTGCCTCTCTTCCGCTCTTACATCTGGTCCAGGGTGTCCTTGGAGATGGAGCACGCGGTGTCCCCCGGTACGCTCGCGGCCTTCCGCGAGAGGTGGGCACCGGAGGGACTGGAGTGCATCATCACGCCCGGCAACCAAATTTTAATTTGATTTTATGTTTTTAAGTTAATTTGTTTTAATTGCCGGTGCTTTTAGTGTCCCCCTCTCCTTTTATAGGGGGCACTTGGAGGAAAATATGATTCTGTGCCCAAAAAAAAGGCCTTGTAAATGGTTTGTGTTTCCCCCAGATCGGGGGGGCACGGTTTAACGTTTTTTGTTCGCTCCCAAAAGAGTTGATGCACAAGGACCCCCAGGTCCCTCTGCACCGCAGCATGTTGTAATTTCTTCCCATTCAAATAATATTCCCTTTTACTGTTTTTTTTCCCAAGGTGGATGACCTCACACTTTCCAACATTGTATTCCATCTGCCAAACCTTAGCCCATTCGCTTAACCTATCCAAATCTCTTTGCAGCCTCTCTGTGTCCTCTACCAACCCGCTTTCCCACTAATCTTTGTGTCATCTGCAAATTTTGTTACACTACACTCTGTCCCCTCTTCCAGGTCATCTATGTATATTGTAAACATTTGTGGTCCCAGCACCGATCCCTGTGGTACACCACGAACCACCGATTTCCAACCCGAAAAGGACCCATTTATCCCGACTCTCTGCTTTCTGTTCGCCAGCCAATTTTCTATCCATGCTAATACATTTCCTCTGACTCCGCGTACTTTTAGTGGCAGGTGGATCACAGTGACTGGCTCCTCCCTGAAAGCCCACGTTTCTGCAGATTCTCCCCATGAAGGGGGCTTAATTTTAATATCCTGTACACACCACAGGAGAACAGACCTTGCCGTGTCCTCCTCCCAGGCGCCGACCCCAACACATGCCCCCCCCCACCCCTGTACATCCCCCATACACACACCCCCCTACACAGCCCTCCCCCGGACCCCCAGTACACCCCCCTTGTACACCACCCCCTCTGTACACGCCGCACACCCCTCGTACACACACACACCCTTCACCTCCCCCCCCCCCATCCACACCCCCGCCCCCCCGTGCACACACATACACACACCCCCTGTACGCACACACACACACACACACACCCCTCTGTACCCACACACACCCCTCTGTACACACACACACCCTCTGTACACACACACACACCCTGTACACACACCTACTGTACGCACTCCCCCTGTACGCACACAGACTCCGTTCATGCACCCGCTGTGCACACGCCCCCTGTACACATTCCCCTGTACTCACATTCCCCCTGTACACACACCCCCTGTACACACTCCCCCTGTATTCACACTCCCCCTGTACTCACACGCCTCCTGTACTCACACGCCTCCTATACTCACACGCCCCCTCTACTCACACTCCCCCTGTACTCACACTCCCCCTGTAATCGCATTCCCCTTGTATGCACACAAACTCTGTACACACACCCCCTGTACTCACACTCCCCCTCTTCTCACACTCCCTGTACGCACAGACTCTAACTCTCCTTCAAAGGCGAGTTGAGACCTGCATCGTGTATAAAGATGTAACCGAGGTTGTGGAGGTAGTGATGTGGTTGCCATTGGTAACTGTGTTGGTGTGGGTTGGGGATGAATCAGTGGTATTTATCGCCTGTTTTGTTTAAAGTGTTTCCAGCTGCCTGCTGCAGTTAAGGATCTGATTGTAAGCTTCAGTTATCAAGTGCATCTCTTTGTCAGATTGTGAGCAGTGCGGGACTAATCCCAAACACTGCAATCGTTTACCGGCACAGTGTTACGTTTGCTATGGGGAATTCATCAGATGTGGCTTTTCCTTCATTCTTTCCTGTGATCCCGCCTCCCGTGAGCCCTTTAATGAAATTTCATGAACATCCTTTCCAGTCCTGTAGGAATTGAACAAATAATTCTCTATAAACTGTGAACATGCAGCCAGAATTATTTCACAACTCTGAACCAATCAGAGCACAGCGGCACTTAAGGTTAAATATCTAAAGTTTGAAAGGTTTTAAATAGTGGACGATTGTTTCCACTGGTTGCCAAAACAGTAAAAGGGACCAGACTTGATCCTCACCATACATCTGAGCATATAATCTGCAATACAGGGAGACCTGGGGGTCCTTGTGCATGAAACACAAAAAGTTAGTGTGCAGGTACAGCAAGTGATCAGGAAGGCAAATTAAATGTTGGCCTTTATTGCAAGGGGGATAGAGTATAAAAGCAGGGAAGTCCTGCTACAACTGTACAGGGTATTGGTGAGGCCACACCTGGAGTACTGCGTACAGTTTTGGTCTCCGTATTTAAGGAAGGTTGCACTTGCATTGGAGGCTGTTCAGAGAAGGTTCACTAGGTTGATTAGGTTGATTCCGGAGATTAGGTTGGGCCTATACACATTGGAGTTCAGAAGAATGAGAGGTGATCTCATTGAAACATATAAGATAATGAGTGGGCTCGACAAGGTGGATGCAGAGAGGATGTTTCCACTCATAGTGGAAACTAAAACTAGGGAAATAGTCTCAGAATAAGGGGCCGCCCATTTAAAACTGAGATGAGGAGAAATTTCTTCTCTCAGAGGGTTGTAAATCTGTGGAATTTTCTGCCCCAGAGAGCTGTCAAGGCTGGGTCATTGAATATATTTAAGGCGGATATAGACAGATTTTTGAGCGATAAGGGAGTAAAAGGTTATGGGGAATGGGCAGGGAAGTGGAGCTGAGTCCATGATCAGATCAACCACGATCTTATTGAATGGCGGAGCAGGCTCAAAGGGCCAAATAGCCTACTCCTGCTCCTATTTCTTATGTTCTTATGTTTCTAATCCAGACCGACACTCCTGGTGCGGCACTGAGGGAGTGCTGCACTGTCGGAATGGCAGTACATAGCATATACAGCACAGAAACAGATCATTCCGCCCAACCAGTCCATGCCAGCATTTAATGCTCCACTCGAGCCTTCTACTGTTTTTCCTAACCTACCTCTATCCGCATAATCCTCTATTCCCTTCTCGCTCATTTGCTTATCTAACCAGCCCTTAAGTACACCTATACTATTCGCTTCAACCCCTCCCTGTGGTAGCGAGTTCCACATTCTCATCCTTCTCTGGGTAAAGAAGTTTCTTCTGAATTCCCTATTTAATATCTTGCTGACTATCTTATATTGATGGTCTCTAGTTTTGCTCTTCCCCACAAGTGGAACCACTCTCTCTCGCTCTCTCTTTTTGATAGAATAGATAATGAAAAATTTTTGGCAAGTAAAATCAAGGAAAACCCAAAGATGTTTTATAAATATATTAAGAGCAAGAGAACATAACATAAGAACATAAGAATTGGGAACAGGAGTAGGCCATCTAGCCCCTCGAGCCTGCTCCGCCATTCAATAAGATCATGGCTGATCTGGCCGTGGACTCAGCTCCATTTACCCGCCGTCTCCCCGTAACCCTTAATTCCCTTATTGGTTAAAAATCTATCTATCTGTGACTTGAATACATTCAATGAGCTAGCCTCAACTGCTTCCTTGGGCAGAGAATTCCACAGATTCACAACCCTCTGGGAGAAGAAATTCCTTCTCAACTCGGTTTTAAATTGGCTCCCCCGTATTTTGAGGCTGTGCCCCCTAGTTCTAGTCTCCCCTACCAGTGGAAACAACCTCTCTGCCTCTATCTTGTCTATCCCTTTCATGATTTTAAATGTTTCTATAAGATCACCCCTCATCCTTCTGAACTCCAAGGAGTAAAGACCCAGTCTACTCAATCTATCATCATAAGGTAACCCCCTCATCTCCGGAATCAGCCTACTGAATCGTCTCTGTACCCCCTCCAAAGCCAGTATATCCTTCCTTAAGTAAGGTGACCAAAACTGCCGCAGTACTCCAGGTGCGGCCTTACCAATACCCTATACAGTTGCAGCAGGACCTCCCTGCTTTTGTACTCCATTCCTCTCGCAATGAAGGCCAACATTCCATTCGCCTTCCTGATTACCTGCTGCACCTGCAAACTAACTTTTTGGGATCGTCTCGGATCCGGAGGACGTCAACAACAGGGCCCGTGAATATTACGGGGCCCTGTTCTCTCCGGATCCGTCCAGCGAGGAAGCGCGTAGAGTTTTGTGGGAGGACCTGCCGAAGGTCAGCCCGGAGGGCGCCGAAAATCTGGAAGCTCCGCTAAGCCTGGCGGAGCTGACCGGTGCCCTCGACCGGCTCTCGAGGGGAAAATCCCCGGGGCTGGACGGGCTGACCGTGGAGTTCCACAGGGCGTTCTGGGACGTTCTGGGGGGCGACTACGCACGGGTCCTGGGGGAAAGTCTGGCGACCGGGGAGATGCCCCTCTCTTGGCGCAGGGCAGTCATCGTCCTGCTGCCTAAGAAGGGCGATCTCCGCCTCCTTAAGAACTGGCGCCCGGTCTCCCTCCTCAGCACGGACTACAAAATTTTCGCCAGGGCGATGTCTGCTCGCCTTGGTGCCGTGCTGGACCACATGATCCACCCCGACCAGTCCTACACGGTCCCGGGCCGGACAATCCACGATAACATCCATCTGGTCCGGGACCTCATCCATTGTTCCCAGGAGGCTGGTCTGTCGGTCGCCTTCCTATCCCTCGACCAAGAGAAGGCGTTCGACAGGGTGGATCACGACTATCTGCTCGAAACTCTGCGCGCTTTCGGGTTCGGGACGCATTTCGTCGCCCGGATCCGACTTTTGTACGCCGCCGCGGAGTGTCTGATTAAGGTTAACGGGTCCTTGACGGCGCCCCTTGGCTTTAGGAGAGGGGTGCGCCAGGGATGCCCCATGTCCGGCCAGTTATACGCCGTTTGCGTGGAGCCTTTCCTGCGCCTCTTGCGGACGAGGTTGACGGGACTGGCTCTGCAAGGGCCGGGCGTGGAGGTCGTCCTCTCGGCTTACGCCGATGACGTGCTCCTCGCGGTAGAGGATCCCGCTGACCTGCGGAGGATGCGTGAGTGCCAGGAGATTTACTCGGCCGCGTCCTCCGCCAGGATCAACTGGGAGAAATGTTCCGGACTCCTGGTGGGTCAGTGGCGGGTGGACTCCCTGCCGGAGGAGCTCAGGCCTTTTGCCTGGAGCACGACCCATCTCCTCTATCTGGGAGTCTACCTTAGCCCCGACGAGGGAGCCTGGCCGGCGAACTGGCAGGAGCTGGAGGCCAAGGTCGCCGCTCGCCTAGGGCGCTGGACAGGACTGCTCCGAGTGCTGTCCTACAGGGGTCGAGCGCTAGTCATAAACCAGCTGGTGGCCGCAATGTTGTGGTACCGACTGGTCACTTTGACCCCTCCCCCTGCGTTTGTCGCCAAGATACAGAAAAAGCTGGTGGACTTCTTCTGGAACAACAGGAAGCACTGGGTCTCTGCCGCGGTCTTGAGTCTCCCGCTTGAGGAGGGCGGTCAGTCGTTGGTGTGCGTCAGCGCCCAGCTCGCGACTTTCCGTCTTCAGACCCTGCAGAGATACCTTTACGTCGAGCCCCCTCCTAGGTGGTGTGCTCTGGCGAGGTATTTCTTCCGCCAGCAGCGCGACCTCAATTATGACACGCAGCTCCTGTTTGTGAACTTGGGGGGTGCTAGGACCGCCCTCCGGGAGCTGCCTGTCTTTTACAGGGAACTCATCAGGGTCTGGAACAAAGTCTCCACCAAGCGCAGCTCTCCGCCGGCTGGAGTGGCGGCCGTCCTGCAGGAGCCGCTGCTCGGGAATCCGTACCTCCACGACCGAGGTTTTATGTGGCGGTCGGAAGAGAGGGCTGTGGCTGGTGAGGTGACCAGGGTCAGGGACCTGCTCGATGGCGGAGGAGCGGGGTGGATGGCGCCAGAAACGCTGGCGCGGCGCCTAAACTCTGCCAACGTCCGCCACGCGGCCGATGCCATCGAGTCGCTAAAAACAGCTCTGGGCCCTGACTCCGTTAGGTGCATCGAGGAGGCTCAAGCACGTGGGGAGATCCCGTCCGAACTGACCCCCGTCCGGACGGAATTCCTCATCGGCGCCAAACCCCGGAACCTCCCTCGGGGGCCGGCGCCTCACAACTTGAGCCGCCTCGGGGAAATCCCCTCCGTGCCTTTCAGTTCCGCGCGGAGGGGTTTCATGTACGGGCTGCTCCTGCACACTCTCAACTTTGCCATCCTCGCCTGCCGTCTGGACACGCCATGGGTACCATCTTGCCGTCCGAAGGAGGCGGGGGTCCCCGATGGAGGGCACTCTACGCAGGGGTCCTCCCACTATTCGTCGGGGACTTGGCCTGGAGGGTGGTGCACGGAGCAGTGCCGTGCAACAAATTTTTAAGCCGGTTCACGGACTCCCAGGCCTCCTGCAATTTCTGCGGTCTGGAGGAGTCCGTGTTCCATGTTTTTATTGAGTGCACAAGGTTGCAGCCCCTGTTCCATTATTTGAAGGGGTTGCTCCTGAAATTCTGGCTGCACTTCAGTCCCACTCTCCTGATCTTTGGGCACCCTGTGCGGAGGGGAGCGGGTAGGTCCGAAGGCCTCCTCGTAGGACTGCTCCTGGGCACGGCCAAGGGTGCCATCAACCGGTCCAGGCAGCGGGCGGTCGAGGGGGTCGTTCAACCTGACTGCCTGCCTCTCTTCCGCTCTTACATCCGGTCCAGGGTGTCCTTGGAGATGGAGCACGCGGTGTCCACCGGTACGCTCGCGGCCTTCCGCGAGAGGTGGGCACCGGAGGGACTGGAGTGCATCATCACGCCCGGCAACCAAATTTTAATTTGATTTTACGTTTTAAAGTTTAATTTGTTTTAATTGCCGGTGTTTTTAGTGTCCCCTTCCCTTTTATAGGGGGCACTGGGGAAAAATTGTGATTTTAGTGCCCAAAAAAAAAACAAAAAAAAGAAGGAAAAAAAAAACCAAAAAAAAACCAAAAAAAAGAAAAAAAGGGCCTTGTAAATGTCTGGTGTGTCACCCAGGTCGGGTGGCACGGTTTAATGTGTTTTGTTTTGCAGATAAACTCCAAAAAGAGTTTCATACACAAGGACCCCCATTCAAATAATATTCCCTTTTACTGTTTTTTTTCCCAAGGTGGATGACCTCACACTTTCCAACATTGTATTCCATCTGCCAAACCTTAGCCCATTCGCTTAACCTATCCAAATCTCTTTGCAGCCTCTCTGTGTCCTCTACCAACCCGCTTTCCCACTAATCTTTGTGTCATCTGCAAATTTTGTTGCACTACACTCTGTCCCCTCTTCCAGGTCATCTATGTATATTGTAAACAGTTGTGGTCCCAGCACCGATCCCTGTGGTACACCACTAACCACCAATTTTCAACCCGAAAAGGACCCATTTATCCCGACTCTCTGCTTTCTGTTCGCCAGCCAATTCTCTATCCATACTAATACATTTCCTCTGACTGCGTACCTCTATCTTCTGCAGTAATCTTTTGTGTGGCACCTTATCGAATGCCTTTTGGAAATCTAAATGCACCACATCCATCGGTACAGCTCTATCCACCATGCTCGTTATATCCTCAAAGAATTCCAGTAAATTAGTTAAACATGATTTCCCCTTCATGAATCCATGCTGCGTCTGCTAGATTGCACTATTTCTATCTAGATGTCCCGCTATTTCTTCCTTAATGATAGTTTCAAACATTTTCCCCACTACAGATGTTAAACTAACCGGCCTATAGTTACCTGCCTTTTGTCTGCCCCCTTTTTTAAACAGAGGTGTTACATTAGCTGCTTTCCAATCCGCTGGTACCTCTCCAGAGTCCAGAGAATTTTGGTAGATTATAACGAATGCATCTGCTATAACTTCCGCCATCTCTTTTAATACCCTGGGATGCATTTCATCAGGACCAGGGGACTTGTCTACCTTGAGTCCCATTAGCCTGTCCAGCACTACTCCCCTAGTGATAGTGATTGTCTCAAGGTCCTCCCTTCCCACATTCCTGTGACCAGCAATTTTTTGGCATGGTTTTTGTGTCTTCCACTGTGAAGACCGAAGCAAAATAATTGTTTAAGGTCTCAGCCATTTCCACATTTCCCATTATTAAATCCCCCTTCTCATCTTCTAAGGGACCAACATTTACTTTAGTCACTCTTTTCCGTTTTATATATCTGTAAAAGCTTTTACTATCTGTTTTTATGTTTTGCGCACGTTTACCTTCGTAATCTATCTTTCCTTTCTTTATTGCTTTTTAGTCATTCTTTGCTGTTGTTTAAAATTTTCCCAATCCTCTAGTTTCCCACTAACCTTGGCCACCTTATACGCATTGGTCTTTGATTTGATACTCTCCTTTATTTCCTTGGTTATCCACGGCTGGTTATCCCTTCTCTTACCGCCCTTCTTTTTCATTGGAATATATTTTTGTTGCGCACTATGAAAGAGCTCCTTAAAAGCCCTCCACTGTTCCTCAATTGTGCCACCGTTTAGTCTGTGTTTCCAGTCTACTTTAGCCAACTCTGCCCTCATCCCACTGTAGTCCCCCTTGTTTAAGCATACTACGCTCGTTTCTGACACAACTTCCTCACCCTCAATCTGTAGAGGATAACTAAAGAAAGGGTAGGGCCTATAAGAGACCATGAGGGTAATCTGTGTGTGGAGGCGGAAGATGTTGGTAGGGTTCTTAATGAATACTTTGCGTCTGCTTCACAAAAGAGAGGGGCAATGCAGATACTACCATTGAGGAGGAGAAGTGTGAAATATTAGATGAAATAAACATAGCGAGAGAGGATGTATTAAGGGGTTTAGTAGCTTTGAAAATGGATAAGTCCCCAGGCCCGGATGAAATTTATCCCAGGCTATTAAGCGAAGCAAAAGAAAAAATAGCAGAAGCTTTGACGATCATTTTCCAATCCTCTCTGGCTTCAGGTGTGGTGCTGGAGGACTGCTAATGCGGTACCTTTGTTTAGGAAGAGAGAAAGGGATAGACCGAGTAATTACAGGCCAGTCAGCCTAACCTCAGTGGTGGGAAAACTATTGGAAAAAATCCTGAAGGACAGGATAAATCTTCACTTAGAAAGACACGGATTAATCAAGGACAGTCAGCACAGCTATCAATCAACTGATCAGTATAGAAACCGGTATAGAAACATAGAAAATAGGTGCAGGAGTAGGCCATTCGGCCCTTCGAGCCTGCACCGCCATTCAATGAGTTCATGGCTGAACATGCAACTTCAGTACACCATTCCTGCTTTCTCGCCATACCCCTTGATCCTCCTAGTAGTAAGGACTACATCTAATTCCTTTTTGAATATATTTAGTGAATTGGCCTCAACAACTTTCTGTGGTTCTACAGGTTCACCACTCTCTGGGTGAAGAAGTTTCTCCTCATCTCGGTCCTAAATGGCTTACCCCTTATCCTTAGACTGTGATGGACATGATGGGCCGAAATGGCCTCCTTCCGTGCTGTAAATTTCTATGATTCGATGATTTTAAAGACCTCTATTAGGTCACCCACTAGCCTTCTCTTTTCAAGAGAAAAGAGACAGAGTCTGTTCATTCTTTCCTGATAGGCACTCGCATTTCTGGTATCATCCTTGTAAACCTTCTCTGCAGTGCCTCTGTCCCTTTTATAATATGGCGACCAGAATTGTACACAACACTTCAAGTGTGGTCTAACCAACCAATATACTGAGGGAGTACTGCACTGTCGGAGGGGCAGTACTGAGGGAGCGCCGCACTGTCGGAGGGGCAGTGCTGAGGGAGTGCCGCACTGTCGGAGGGGCAGTACTGAGGGAGCGCCGCACTGTCGGAGGGGCTGTATTGAGGGAGCGCCGCACTGTCGGAGGGGAAGTACTGAGGGAGCGCCGCACTGTCGGAGGGGCAGTGCTGAGGGAGTGCTGCACTGTCGGAGGGGCGGTACTGAGGGAGCGCCACACTGTCGGAGGGGCAGTACTGAGGGAGTGCTGCACTATCGGAGGGGCAGTGCTGAGGGAGTGCTGCACTGTCGGAGGGGCGGTACTGAGGGAGCGCCACACTGTCGGAGGGGCAGTACTGAGGAAGTGCTGCACTATCGGAGGGGCAGTGCTGAGGGAGCACTGCACTGTCGGAGGGGCAGTACTGAGGGAGTGCTGCACTATCGGAGGGGCAGTGCTGAGGGAGCACTGCACTGTCGGAGGTGCTATCTTTCAGATGAGACGTTAAACCGAGGTCCTGTCTGCCCTCTCGGCTAGACGTAAAAGATCCCACAGCATGTTTTCGAAGAGGAGCAGGAAATTCCTCTGTGTCCTCGCCAATATTTCTCCCTCAACTAGCATCACTCTGCTCATTGATTTGCTGTTTGTGGGAGCTTGCTGTGCACAACTTGGCCGCTGTATTTCCCTACATTACAACAGTGACAACACTTCAAGAGTGATTCTTTGGCTGTAAAGCACGTTGGGACGACCTGAGACGAGAAAGGCTCTGCATAAATGCAAGTTTGTTTCCTTGTGAGCTGTCGTTCCTATGATGGCAAATACTTGTGTTTGTACAGAATTGTCATGTTGAAATGTACCCAAGCGCATCGCACAATGAGTGCCGTCTGTTTTGGAGTGCAGATTGTTACGGTGCTAATCCTGGTAATGAGCTGAAGCTGGGACAGGAGGAACGTGATCAGTCTCAGCTCAGAACACTGCCATCATTATCATCCAGCCCAAAACAAACAGGCAGGCATGTCAAACATTCCTGCCCTGCGGCTCAGCCTTTAAAAAATCTTTTATTTCAACAGAAGAAAATTACAGAGCAGTTAAAGAACACAGAGAAAAACATCATGAGGTGCTTTTACATTTGTTGTTTCTGCAGCTGAGATTGCGTAAGAGTGCTGTTTAGGTCAGCGCCCTAAAACCAGCCCCCTGCTCCTTTCCTTAGAATCACAGACACATAAGGACCCGCTGCAGTGCTGTACACGAGCGGAGTTGTTTCTTTCTCTCTCTCTCTCCCTCCCCATCGTCCTCCCTCCCTCCCTCCCCATCTCCCTCCCTCCCCATCTCTCTCCCTTCCTATCTCTCTCCCTCCCCATTTCTCTCTCTCCCCATCTCTCCCTCTCCCTCCCCATCTCTCCCCCTCCCTCCCCATCTCTCTCCCTCCCTCCCCATCTCTCTCCCTCCCTCCCCATCTCTCTCCCCATCTCTCTCCCTCCCTCCCCATCTCTTTCCCTCCACATCTCTCTCCCTCCCTCCACATCTCTCTCCCTCCACATCTCTCTCCCTCCCTCCACATCTCTCTCCCTCCCTCCACATATCTCTCCCTCCCTCCACATCTATCTCCCTCCCTCTCCATCTCTCTCCCTCCCTCTCCATCTCTCTCCCTCCCTCCGCATCTTTCTCTCTCCCCATCTCCCTCCATACCTCCCCATCTCCCTCCCTTCCTCTCCATCTCCCTCCCTCCCTCCACATCTCCCTCCCTCCACATCTATCTCCTCCCTCCACATCTCTCCCCCTCCCTCCACATCTCTCCCCCTCCCTCCCCATCTCTACCCCTCCCTCCCCATCTCTACCCCTCCCTCCCCATCTCGCCCCCTCCCCATCTCTCCCCCTCTCTCCCCCTCCCTCCCCATCTCTCTCCATCCCCATCTCCGTCCATCCCCATCTCTCTCCCTCCCTCCCCATCTCCCTCCCTCCCCATCTCTCTCCCTCCCTCCCCATCTCTCCCCCTCCCTCCCTCCCCATCTCTCCCCCTCTCTCCCTTCCCATCTCTCTCCCTCCCTCCCTTCCCATCTCTCTCCCTCCCACCCCATCTCTCCCCCTCCTTCCCCATCTCTCCCCCTCCTTCCCCATCTCTCCCCCTCCCTCCCCATCTCTCCCCCCTCCCTCTGCATCTCTCCCCCTCCCTCCCCATCTCTCCCCCTCCCTCCCCATCTCTCCCCCTCCCTCCCCATCTCTCCCCCTCCCTCCCCATCTCTCCCCCTCCCTCCCTCCCCATCTCTCCCCCTCCCTCCCCATCTCTCCCTTTCCCCTCCCCATCTCTCCCCTTCCCCTCCCCATCTCTCCCCTTCCCCTCCCCATCTCTCCCCTTCCCCTCCCCATCTCTCCCCTTCCCCTCCCCATCTCTCCCCTTCCCCTCCCCATCTCTCCTCCTCATCTCTCCCCCTCCCCTCCTCATCTCTCCCCCACCCCTCCCCATCTCTCCCCCTCCCCTCCCCGTCTCTCCCCTTCCCCTCCCCGTCTCTCCCCTTCCCCTCCCCGTCTCTCCCCTTCCCCTCCCCGTCTCTCCCCCTCCCCTCCCCGTCTCTCCCCTTCCCCCCCGTCTCTCCCCTCCCCATCTCTCCCCCTCCCCTCCTCATCTCTCCCCCTCCCCTCCTCATCTCTCCCCCTCCCCTCCCCATCTCTCCCCTCACCTCCCCATCTCTCCCCCTCACCTCCCCATCTCTCCCCCTCACCTCCCCATCTCTCCCCCTCACCTCCCCATCCCTCCCCTTCTCTCTCCCTCCCTCCCTCCCCATCTCTCCCTCCCTCCCCATCTCTCCCTCCCTCCCCATCTCTCCCTCCCTCCCCATCTCTCCCTCCCTCCTCATCTCTCCCCCTCACTCCCCTTCTCTCTCCCTCTCTCCCCTTCTCTTTCCCTCCCTCCCTCCCCTTCTCACTCCCTCCCTCCCTCCCCATCTCGCTCCCTCCCTCCCATCTCGCTCCCTTCCTCCCCATCTCCCTCCCTCTCTCTCCCTCCCTTTGCTGCCTCTTTGCTTCCTCATCACAACATACTTTCCCATCTAGCTTTGTATCAGCAGCAAACTTGGATACATTACACTTGGTCCCCTCATCCGTCATTCATATAGATTGTAAATAGCTGAGGCCCAAGCACTGATCCTTGCAGTATCCCACGAGTTACAGCCTGCGAACCGAAAAATGACCCGTTTATTCTGATCTCTGTTTTCTGTCTGTTAACGAGTCCTCAATCCATGCGAAGAAATTACCTCCAATCCCATGAAAATCCAAATACACTACATCCACTGATTCCCCCTTATCTACCTTGCTCGCTACAAACTCAAAAAATTGTATCGGGTTTGTCAAACATGATTTCCCTTTCATAAATCCGTGTTGACTCTGCCCAATCGTATTACTATTTTCTAAGTGTCCTGTTACCACATCCCTAATAATAGATTCTAGCATTTTCCCGACAACTGATGTCAGGCTGACTGGTCTGTAGTCACCACCGCTTCTCTCAACCGCTCCGTGTCTCTCAATTGTCAGACTGCTTGTCTGACATGCAGTTCTGGATGAGCAGGAATTTTCTCCAATTGTATATTGGGAAGACCGAAGCCATTGTTTTCGGGTCCCCACCACAAACTCCGTTCCCCAGCCACCGCCTCCGTCCTTCTCCACAACATTTGTCTGAGTTCGCAACCTTGGTGTCATATTTGACCCTGAAATGAGCTATCGACTACATATCCACAGCATAACTAAGACCAACTATTTCCACTTCCGTACCATTGCCCGTCTCTGCCCTTGCCTCAGCTCATCTGCTGCTGAAGCCCTCATCCATACCTTTGTTACCTCTAGGCTTAACTATTCCAACGCACTCCTGGCTGGCCTCCCACATTCTACCCTACGTAAACTAGAGGTGATCCAGAACTTGGCTGCCCATATCCTAACTCGCACCTAGTCCCGCTCACCCATCACCCCCTGTACTAGCTGACCTACATTGGCTTCCAGTTAAGCAATGCCTCAATTTCAAAATTCTCATTCTTATTTCCAAATCCCTCCATGGCCTCACCCCTCCCTATCTCTGTAATCTCCTCCAGCACCACAACCCCCTCAGATGTCTGCACTCCTCTAATTCTGCCCTCTTGAGCATCCCTGATTATAATCGCTCAACTATTGGTGGCCATGCCTTCTGTTGCCTAGGCCCTAAGCTCTGGAACTCCCTGCCTCAACCTCTCTGCTTCTCTACCTCTCATTCCTCCTTCAAGACGCTCCTTAAAACCTACCTCTTTGACCAAGTCTGCGCTAATTTCTAGTTATACGGCTCGGTGTCAAATTTTTTTAATCTCATAGTACTCCTGTGAAGTGCCTTGGGATGTTTCACTACGTTAAAGGCGCTATATAAATGCAAGTTGTTGTTGCAGTTCCCTGTTTTCTTTCTCCCTCCTTTCTTGAAGAGCGGGGTTATATTTGCTACCTGCTAATCTGTAGATACCGTTCGAGAATCTAGGGATTTTTGGAAGATCAAAATCAATGCATCGACTATCTCTGCAGCCACCTCTTAAAACCCTAGGATGTAGACCATCAGATCCAGCAGATTTGTCAGCTTATATTGCCATTCATTTCTCCAGTACTATTTCTTTACATAAGAATATAAGAAATAGGAGCAGGAGTAGGCAATACAGCCCCTCGAGCCTGCTCCACCTTTTAATACGATCATGGCTGATCCGATCATGGACTCAGGTCCACTTTCGTGCCTGCTTCCCATAACCCCTTATTCCCTTCTCGGTTAAGAAACTGTCTATCTCTGTCTTAAATTTATTCAATGCTCCAGCTTCCACAGCTCTCTGATGCAGTGAATTCCACAGATTTACAACCCTTTGAGAGAAGAAATTTCTCCTCAACTCAGTCTTAAATGGGCGGCCTCTTATTCTAAGATCATGCCCCCTAGTTCTAGTCTCTCCTAACAGTGGAAACATCCTCTCTGCATTCACCTTGTCAAGCCCCCTCATTATCTTATACGTTTCGATAAGATCACCTCTCATTCTTCTGAATTCCAATGAGTAGAGGCCCAACCTACTCAACCATTGCTCATAAGTCAACCCCCTCATCTCCGGAATCAACCGAGTGAACCTTCTCTGAACTGCCTCCAAAGCAAGTATATCCTTTCGTAAATATGGAAACCAAAACTGCACGCAGTATTCCAGGTGTGGCCTTACCAATATCCTGTATAACTGTCGCAAGACTTCCCTGTTTTTATACTCCATCCCCCTTGCAATAAAGGACTAGATTCCATTGACCTTGCTGTACCCCCAGGTCCTGCTGTACTGCAGCACTTTGCAAACTTTCTCCATTTAAATAATAAATTTGATTTCTTTTCTGCCAAAGTGCATGACCTCCAACATTATACTCCATCTGCCAAATTTTTGCCCACTCACTTAGCCCATCTATATCCTTTTCAGATTTTTTGTGTCCTCCTCACACATTGCTTTTCCTCCCATCTTTGTATCGTCAGCAAAGTTGGCTACGTTACACTCAGTCCCTTCATCCAAGTCATTAATATAGATTGTAAATAGTTGGGTTCTCAACACTGATCCCTGCAGCACCCCACTAGTTACTGATTGCTAACCAGAGAATGAACCATTTATCTCGACTCTCTGTTTTCTGTTAGTTAGCCAATCCTCTATCCATGCTAATATATTACCCGCAACCCCGTGAACTTTTATCTTGTGCAGTAACCTTTTATGTGGCACCTTGTCCAATGCCTTCTGCAAGTCCAAAATACACCATGTCCATTGGTTCCCCTTGATCCACCCTGTTCGTTACATCTTCAAAGAATTCCAGAAAATTTGTCAAACATGAATTCCCCTTCATAAATCCATGCTGACTCTGCCTGACCGAATTATGCTTTTCCAAATGTCCTGCTACTGCTTTTTTAATAATGGACTCCCAACAGTTTCCCAATCACAGATGTTAGGCTAACTGGTCTATAGTTTGATGCTTTTTGTCTGCCTCCTTTTTTAAATAGGGGCGTTACATTTGCAGTTTTCCAATCTGCTGGGACCTCCCTAAAATCGAGGGATTTTTGGTAAATTACAACCAATGCATCCACTATCCCTGCCGCTACTTCTCTTAAGACTCTGCAAGCCATCAGGTCCAGGGGATTTAGCCGCCTTTAGTCCCATTATCTTACTGAGTACCACCTCCTTAGTGATTGTGATTGTGTTAAGTTCCTCCCCCTCTATAGCCCCTTGACTATCCACTGTTGGGATATTGTTAGTGTCCTCTACCGTAAATACTGATACAAAATATTTGTTCAGAGTTTCTGCCATCTCCATGTTTCTCATCACTAATTCCCCAGTCTCATCCTTTAGGGGACCAACATTTACTTTAGCCTCTCTTTTCCTTTTTATGTACCTGTAGTGTCATGTATCTCACACGACTGTACATAACTGTATCTTACCATGCTATACATGACTGTAACTAGAGATGACCTGTAACCACAAGCTTACCTTACCACCAGGGGTGCACTTGCAGGAGACACTGGATACCTGTCTCAGACAGGTATATAAAGACAGGTCTCAGGCAAGTGTGGCATTCGAGAGCTGTGTAATAAAGGTGCAGGTCCTGAGTGACCTTGACTTCAGCATGTGCCTCGTGTGAGTCTGTACTGCAGGGACAGGACTTTACAGTGGCGACGAGTTACGGGATTACAGAATCCACAGAATGGTGACCAACGGCTCAGATGAAAAATACAATGCTGGAGATAATTTGGAGGACTTTATAGAAAGGCTCCAGCAAAGCTTCGTAACCAAAGACTGGTTGGGTGATGATAAGGCAGACAAGAGAAGGGCCCATCTCTTGACCAGCTGTGGCTCGAAAACATACGCCTTAATGAAGGACCTGTTGGCACCCGAGAAACCAGCAAGCAAGTCGTTTGAAGAGTTGAGCACACTGGTAAGAGACCACCTGAAGCCAGCGATCAGCCTACACATGGCCCTACACAGGTTCTACAACTACAGACGCTGTGTGGGCCAGAGCATACCTGACTTCGTGGTGGAACTTCGGAGGTTGGCTAGCTTACGTGAGTTCTCCGATGAACTAAAGAGAGAAATGCTGAGAGACTTTTTTTATTGAAGGAATAGGCCACGCAGGCATATTCCGAAAGCTCATCGAGACCAAGAACTTGACCCTAGAGGCAGCAGCACTGGTTGCACAGACATTCTTGGCAGGAGAAGAAGAAACGAGGTTGATCTACACTGCGGGTACGGCAACTAACGAAACATCTGAACAAGGGGTTCACAGCGTGCAACAAGCCGCTACCCCCACAAACAGACAAAGGCAGGAGAGTAGGCCATCAACAGCAGGCAGTGGCGCCAGAAGCCATCAAGGGCCACATGAACGGCCGTTCACACCTCACCAACCCACAATGCGAGCAATCAAACTGAGAGAAGCTCAAGAGAGATCAGCCAGACGCAGCTCATCCTTTGGAAACAATGGAAGCGGTCTGTGCTGGAGATGTGGGGGAAGGCACTCATCAAGGGGGTGTCGATTTCAGCATGCTGTCTGCAGAAACTGCGACTATACAGGGCATCTGGCCCGCACGTGCAGAAAAACGGCAGCTCGGCTGGTATACGAATCGGAAGGGTCGGAAAGCGGACCAGAAGACGGTGGGGACAGTACACAGGACACCGAGGTACAGCGGGTCAACACGATCAATGGCCACTGCTCTTGCAACAAGACGCCTCCAATAATAATGAGGATCCTACTCAACGGGATACCCGTCAACATGAAGCTGGATACGGAAGCGAGTCAATCTCTCATGAGCGCTCAACAATTTGAACAGCTGTGGCCGCACAAAAGAGACAGACCAAAAATCACAAGGGTCGACACCAAACTAAGGACCTATACGAAAGAAATCGTCCCAGTCCTTGGCAGCTCTCAGTCACACACAAAGGGGACAGTGAACCGACTTCCCCTGTGGATTGACCCCGGAGATCTCCCAGCACTGCTGGGGAGAAGCTGGCTGGCAAAACTAAACTGGAAATGGGATGATGTTCACGCCATGTCGTCAGAGGAACGGACCTCCTGCTCAACAGTTCTAAGTCGATTTGAACATCTCTTTCAGCCAGGTGTGGGCATCTTCAAAGGGGCTAAAGTCAAAATGTACATCACACAGGATGCTAGACCGGTCCATCACAAGGCCAGAGCTGTGCCCTATGTGATGGGGGAAAAGATTGAACATGAACTGGACAGGCTTCTGCGGGAAAGCATTATCTCACCCGTGGAATTTAGCGACTGGGCAAGTCTCATCGTCCCAGTCATGAAGCCTGGATGGATCCGTACGAATCTGTGGGGATTACAAATCTACCATAAAAAGAGTCTCCCTACAGGACCAATACCCGCTGCCCAGAGCGGAGGACCTATTTGCCACATTGGCTGGAGGTAAACTTTTCTCAAAACTAGATCTCACATCTGCGTATATGACGCAAGAACTGACCGAAGAGTCGAAGCTACTCACCACCATCAACACACATCGAGGCCTTTTCATGTACAGTTGATACCCATTCTGCATCAGGTCAGCAGCTGCTATATTCCAGCGCAACATGGAGAGTCTGCTCAAGTCCATCCTGGGGACGGTTGTATTTCAAGACAACATACTTATCACGGGCAGGGACACCGACTCCCATCTCTGCAATTTGGAGGAAGTACTAAAGCGGTTGGATCAGGTAGGCCTAAGAGTTAAGAAATCCAAGTGCCTGTTTCTCGCGCCCGAGGTTGAATTTTTGGGCAGAAGGATTGCCGCTGATGGAATCCGCCCAACAGAGTCCAAAACAGAAGCAATTCGCCTGGCACCCAGGCCCCGGAATGTCTCGGAACTGCGCGCCTTTCTCGGGCTACTCAATTACTTTGGGAACTTTATGCAGAACTTAAGCATGCTGCTGGAGCCTCTCCACGTGCTACTCAGGAAGGGGTGCGATTGGTTTTGGGGGGACGCCCAGGAACGCGCCTTCAATAAGGCATGCAACCTTCTATGTTCCAACAGTGTTTTGACTTTCTTTGATCCAGGTAAAAAGCTAGTTCTTACATGTGATGCGTCAGCATACGGGGTCGGGTGCGTTTTATAACATGTCAATAGTGCGGGTAAATTACAACCCATAGCTTATGCCTCCAGGTCACTTTCGCGGCGGAGCGCGGGTACGGAATGGTGGAGAAGGAGGCGCTTGCGTGCGTGTATGGTGTCAAAAAGATGCACCAATACCTTTTCGGGGCCAAGTTCACGTTAGAAACCGACCACAAGCCCCTCACGTCCCTCCTATCCGAGAGCAAGACAATAAACGCCAACGCCTCGGCGCGAATTAAACAGTGGGCACTCATGCTGGCGTCTTACGACTATACCATAAGGCACAGACCAGGCACAGACAACTGTGCCGACGCGCTTAGCAGGCTACCCCTGGCGACCACGGAAGGGTCTGATGAACAGGACTGTGAGATAGTCATGGCAATCAATGCCTTTGAGTCCACAGGTTCGCCCATGACGGCTCGCCAAATCAGAGCCTGGACGACTAGCGACCCCACGTTATCCCTAGTAAAAAGATGTGTCTTAACTGGTGACTGGGCAGAGGCTCGCGATGCCTGCCCCGAGGAGATCAAACCTTTCCATAGGCGCATGCATGAGCTATCACTACAAGCAGACTGCCTGATGTGGGGCAGCCGAGTAGTTATGCTTCTGCGAGGCAGAGAGGCATTTGTCCAGGAGCTCCACCGCGAGCACCCGGGGATCGTTCTCATGAAGGCCACAGCCAGATCCCACGTCTGGTGGCCTGGCATTGATGCGGACTTGGAGCTCTGCGTCCGACGATGCTCCATTTGTGCCCAACTCAGTAATGCCCCCAGGGAGGCCTCCCTGAGCCCCTGGCCCACCAAACCGTGGTCCCGGGTGCACGTAGACTATGCGGGCCCATTCATGGGCAAAATGTTCCTCGTAGTTGTAGATGCATTTTCAAAGTGGATCGAATGCACCATTTTAAACTCGAGCACCACCTCCACCACTGTGGAGAGCCTTGGAACTATGTTTGCAACGCACGGTATTCCTGACATATTGGTCAGTGATAATGATCCGTGCTTCACCAGCGCAGAATTCCAAGATTTTATAAGTGACCACAGCATAAATCACGTTAAGACGGCACCGTTCAAGCCGGCCTCCAACGGCCAGACGGAGCGAGCAGTGCAAATCATTAAACAAGGCATGCTCAAAATCCAAGGTCCCACGCTGCAGGGCCGCCTGTCGCGACTGCTGCTGGCATACAGATCTCGTCCGCATTCATTGACTGGAGTTCCCCCCGCGCAACTATTGATGAAATGGACCTTAAAGACAAGGCTCTCATTAATCCTCCCAGACATGCATGAAATCGTTGAGGCAAAGCGCCTTAAGCTAACTGAGTACCATGACCGAAATTCGAGGGGGAGGTGGAATGAGATAGGGGACAAAGTGTTTGTGCTAAACTATGGCAGGGGTCCCAAATGGCTTGCAGGGATAGTAACAGGCAAGGAAGGAAACAGGCTACTGGTGGTACAAATGGACAATGGCCAAACCTGCCGGAGGCATGTAGACCAAGTGAAAAGTAGATTTACCAACAACAGTGCTAAACCAGAGGCAGACTACAATGTGGAACTCACACCACACCTAGTGGACAGATAGGGAACAACCTGAGGAAAGGGCAATCCCAACAGACAGCCCAGGCAAGACACCAACAATCATACTGAATGAAACAGACAGCCCAGGCGAGATACCAGCAATCACACCGAAAGAAAAACAGGCACCAAGGCAAACAACTGAACCACAACTAAGACGCCGCACGCGAGAGTGTAGACCACCTGAGAGACTAAACCTATAAAGACAATAAGACCTTGGGGGAGGGTGATGTCATGTATCTCACACCACTGTACATAACTATCTTACCATGCTATACATGACTGTAACTAGAGATGACCTGTAACCACAAGCTTACCTTACCACTAGGGGTGCACTTGCAGGAGACACTGGATACCTGTCCCAGACAGGTATATAAAGACAGGTCTCAGGCAAGTGTGGCACCTGTGTAATAAAGGTGCAGATCCTGAGTGACCTTGACTTCAGCATGTGCCTCATGTGAGTCTGTACTGCAGGGACAGGACTTTACATGTAGAAACTCTTACCATCTGTTTTTATATTTCGTGCTAGTTTACTTTCATAATCCATCTTCCCTCTCTCTATTTTTATTTTAGTTCTTTGCTGGCTTTTAAAAGTTTCCCAATCCTCTGGCCTCCCACTAGTCTTGGCCACATTGTATGCCCTTGTTTTCAATTTAACACCCTTCCTTATTTCCTTAGTTAGCCACGGATGGTTATCCCTTCTCTCACAGTCTTTCCTTCTCATTGGGATATATTTTTGTTGCGAGTTATGAAATATCTCCTTAAATGTCTGCCACTGCTCATCACCCATCCCACTCTTTAATCTATTTTCCCAGTCCACTTTAGCCAATTCTGCCTTCATACCTTTGTAGTCTCCTTTATTTAAGCTTAGGACCCTGGTTTGAGATCCAACTTTCTCACCCTCCAACTGAATTTGAAATTCAACCATGTTATGGTCACTCATTCCTAGAGGATCCTTTGCTTGGAGATCATTTATTAATCCTGTCTCATTACATAGTACCAGATCTACGATAGCCTGCTCCCTGGTTGGTTCCGCAACATACTGTTCAAGGAAACTATCCCGGATACACTCTAGGAACTCTATGGTAGATGGAGCAGGAGGAGATTCGTGTGGAATATAAACATGAGCACAGACTAGTTGGGCTGATGGCCTGTTTCTGTGCTGTATGTTATATATGTAAACCTGTAAATACCTTGTGTAACCACCAGAGGACTCATCCCCTGGAGTCCCAAGGGATCCCACAATCCCTTGAGAGTACCTGTACTTAAGGAGGCCTCACAGGTTGGTGAGGCACCCTGGAGACCTGTAATATAAGACTAAGGTCACACTTTACTTTGAGCTCACAGTATCTGGTCAGACTCTTTTTTCATAGATAACAACTGTCGACGAGATACAGATGACGAACCCAACGATGCAGAAAACAGTGGGCATCATGGAGAAATTTTCGCAGGAAGATGATTGGGAAACCTTCGTGGAGTGACTTGACCAATACTTCGTGGCCAACGAGCTGGAAGGAGAAGCGAACGCTGCCAAACGAAGGGCGATTCTCCTTACCGCTTGCGGGGCACCAACGTATGGCTTCATGAAAAATCTGCTTGCTCCAGCAAAACCCACAGAGAAATCGTATAATGATTTGTGCACACTGGTCCGGGAGCATCTGAACCCGAAGGAAAACATTCTGACGGCGAGGTACCAGTTCTACACGTACAAAAGGTCTGAAGGCCAGGAAGTGGCGAGCTATGTTGCCGAGCTAAGACGCCTTGCAGGACATTGCAAATTTGAAGGACATTTGGAGCACATGTTCAGGGACTTCTTTACTTGGCATTGGCCATGAAGTGATACTTCGCAAACTTTTGACTGCAGAGACCCCAATCTTGAGTAAAGCCATAGCAATAGCCTAGGCGTTCATTGCCACCAGTGACAATACCAAGCAAATCTCTCAGCACACGAGTGCTGCTACAAGTACTGTGAACAAAGTAATGTTTTCGAATCGCAATGTACAGGGAAGGCCTCACATGCCTGCAGCTGCACGTCCGCAGATGTCTCAGAGTCCACCATCAAGGGAGATGAATGCTAGGCCATTAACACCTTGTTCGCGCTGCGGAGGTGATCATCGTTTCCATTCATGCCGCTTCAAAGGATACGTTTGCAAGGGCTGTGGAACAATGGGACATCTCCAACGTATGTGCAGGCGAGCTGCAAACCACCATGTTGCAGAGGAGGACAGATCCACGCCGGATCACGACAAACCAGAGCCTCAGACCGAGGAGGCAGAGGTATATGGGGTGCACACATTTACCACAAAGTGTCCCCCGATAATGCCGAAGGTTGAATTAAATGGACTCGTGGTGTCAATGGAGCTGGACATGGGCGCGAGCCAGCCCATTATGAGCAAAAAGATAAATTGTGGAGCAGCAACGCCTCAAGGCCAGTCCTGACTCCCATTCACACTAAACTGAGAACTTACACAAAGGAACTGATTCCCGTAATCGGCAGTGCTACTGTAAAGGTCTCCCACGATGGAGCGGTGCACAAGTTACCACTCTGGATGGTACCGGGCGATGGTCCCACGCTGCTCGGTAGGACCTGGCTGGGAAAGATACGCTGGAACTGGGATGACGTCTGAGCGCTCTCGTCCATCAACGACACTTCGTGTGCCCAGGTCTAAACAAGTTCCCTTCGCTGTTCAAACTAGGCATTGGGAAGTTCCAAGGAGCAAAAGTGTAGATTCACCTAATTCTGGGGGCACAACCCATCTTCACAAGGCGAGAGTAGTACCGTACATGATGAGAAAGAGAGTGGAGATCGAGCTGGACCGGCTGCAACGAGAGGGCATCATTTCGCCGATCGAATTCAATGACTGGGCCAGTCCTCTAGGGAGCCTGCACCGTCAGAATCTGTGGTGATTACAAAGAAACTATCAATCGTTTCTCCCTGCAGGATCAATACCCACTACCAAAGGCAGACGACCTTTTTGTGACGCTGGCGGGAGGAAAGACGTTCATGAAGCTGGACTAGACCTCGGCCTACATGACGCAGGAGCTGGAAGAATCATCGAAGGGCCTCACCTGCATCAACACGCACAAAGGTCTCTTAATTTACAACAGATGCCCGTTTGAGATTCGATCAGCTGCGGCGATATTCCAGAGAAACATGGAAAGCTTACTGTAGTCGGTCCCGCGCACCGTGGTCTTCCAGGACAACACCTTGGTACAGGTCGGGACACAGCTGAGCATCTTCAGAACCTGAAGGAGGTTCTTAGTCGGCCCAACCGCATGGGGCTCAGGTTAAAACACTCGAAGTGCGTTTTCCTGGCGCCTGAAGTGGAGTTCCTGGGGAGAAGAATCGCGGCGGACGGCATCAGGCCCACCGATTGGAAGACAGAGGCAATCAAGAACGCACCGATACCACAGAACGTGACGGAGCTGCGGTCGTTTCTAGGACTACTGAACTACTTTGGTAACTTCTTACCAGGTCTCAGCACACTGTTAGAACCACTGCACGCCTTACTGCATAAAGGAGACGAATGGGTATGGGGTAAAAGCCAAGAAAATGCCTTTGAGAAAGCTAGAAAACTGTTATGCTCAAGCAAATTGCTTGTGTTGTATGATCCACGTAAGCATTTGGTACTAGCATGTGATGCATTGTCATGCGGTGTCGGGTGTGTATTGCAATAAACTAATGAATCTGGGAAATTGCAACCGGTTGCTTATGCATCCAGAAGTCTGTCGAAGGCTGAGAGGGCCTACAGCATGATTGAAAAAGAAGCGTTAGCGTGTGTCTATGGGGTAAAGAAAATGCATCAAATATCTGTTTGGGCTCAAATTTGAATTGGAAACTGACCATAAGCCACTGATATCCCTCTTTTCTGAAAGCAAGGAGATAAATATGAATGCATCGGCCCGTATCCAGAGATGGGCGCTCACATTGTCCGCATACAACTATGCCATCCGCCACAGGCCAGGCACACAAAACTGTGCCGATGCTCTCAGTTGGCTGCCATTGCCCACCACTGGGGTGGAAATGGCACAGCCCGCAGATTTAGTCATGGTAATGGAAGCATTCGAAATTGAGCAACTACCCGTTGCCGCCCGACAGATTAGAACCTGGACGAGCCAGGGCCCTTTACTGTCCTTAGTAAAAATGCAGGAAGAGATAAAGCCGTACCAGCGGCGCAAAGATGAAATGTCTATACAGGCAGACTGCCTTCTGTGGGGTAATCGGGTAGTGGTACCCATAAAGGACAGGGACACTTTCATTAGTGATCTCCACAGTTCTCACACAGGCATTGTAATGATGAAAGCGATAGCCAGATCCCACGTGTGGTGGCCCAGTATCGATGTGGTCTTAGAGTCCTGCGTGCACAAATGTATCACATGTTCACATGTTCACAGTTAAGCAATGCACCCAGGGAGGCGCCACTAAGTTTATGATCTTGGCCCACCAAACCGTGGTCTAGGGTCCATGTCAACTATGCAGGCCCATTCTTGGGTAAAATGTTCCTAGTGGTTGTAGATGCGTACTCCAAATGGAATGAATGTAAGATAATGTCGGCAAGCACACCCACTGCCACCATTGAAAGCCTGCGGGCCATGTTTGCCACACACGGCCTGCCTGATGTCGTTGTGAGCGACAGCGGGCCGTGTTTCACCAGTGCTGAGTTCAAAGAGTTCATGACCCGCAATGGGATCAAACATGTTTCATCTGCCCTGTTCAAACCAGCATCCAACAGTCAGGCAGAGAGAGCAGTGCAAACAATCAAGCAGAGCTTGAAGAGGGTAACTGAAGGCTCACTGCAGACTTGCCTATCCCGAGTTCTGCTTAGTTACCGCACGAGACCCCACTCGCTCACTAGGATCCCACCCACTGAACTGCTCATGAAAAGGGCACTCAAGGCAAGGCTCTTGTTAGTCCACCCTGATCTACATGAACTGGTAGAGAGCAGGCAGCGTCAACAAAGTACATATCATGATAGCGCAATGTATCACGCAAAATTGAAATTAATGACCCTATATTTGTATTGAACTATGGACAAAGTCCCAAGTGGTTTTCCGGCACTGTTGTGGTCAAAGAGGGGAGTAGGGTGTTTCGGGTCAAACTTTCAAATGGACATATCTACAGGAAACACTTGGACCAAACCAAACTCAGATTCATGGACTATCCTGAGCAACCCACATTAGACCCTACTTTTTATGACTCCCAACACACACACCAATGGCAACCGACACAGCAGTTGACCACGAAGCAGAACCCATCACCCGCAGCAGCCCAGCAGGGCTCACCACACCAGGCAGACCGACAAGGCCAGCTGCACAGCAGCCCAGCGAGGGCCCAACAAATGACTCACCAAAACCAGCATTTGTACCGAGACGATCAACCAGGGAACGAAAGGCCCCAGATCGACTCACATTGTAATAGTTACACTATTGACTTTGGGGAGTGGGGGAAGTGTTATATATATATGAACCTGTAAATACCTTGTGTAACCATCAAAGAGCTCATCCCCTGGAGTCCCAAGGGATCCCACAATCCTTTGGGAGCACCTATACTTAAGGAGGCCTCACAGGCTGGAGAGGCACTCTGGAAACCTGTAATAAAAGATTAAGGTCACACTTTATTTTGAGCTCACAGTATCTGGTCAGACTCTTTATTCATACATAACATTATATATGCCAGGTAATTCTATGTATGGTGCTGTGGGATGTTTTATGTCCAGCTGAACAGGTAGATGGGACCTTGGGTTAATGGCTCCACCAGTGATCCCTCCGACAGTGCAACACTCCCTCAATATTGCCCTTCTGACAGTGCGGTACTCCCTCAGTACTGACCACCCGACAGTGCGGCGCTCCCTCAGTACTGACCACCCGACAGTGCGGCGCTCCCTCAGTACTGACCCTCCGACAGTGCAGCTCTCCCTCAGTACTGCCCCTCCGTCAGTGCAATACTCCCTCAATACTGACCCTCCTATAGGGCAGCGCTCCCTCAGGACTGTCCCTCCATCAGAGCTGCACTCCCTCAGTACTACCCCTCCGACAGTGCAACACTCCTTCAGTACTGCCCCTCCGTCAGTGCAGCGCTCCCTCAGTACTGCCCTTCTGACAGTGTGCCGCTCCCTCAGTGCTGCCCCTTCAACAGTGCAGCACTCCCTCAGTACTGACCCTCCGACAGTGCAGCACTCCCTCAGTACTGACCCTCCGACAATGCAACGCTCCCTCAATGCTGACCCTCCGACAGTCCAGCAGACAGTATAGCTCCTCTGGCAGTGCGGCACTTCCTCAGTACTGCCTCCCCGACAGTACAATGCTCCCTCAGTACTGCCCCTCTCACAGTGCAGCGTTGCCTCAGTACTGCTCCTTCAACGGTACAGCGCTCTGTCGTTACTGCCCCTCTGACAGTGCGGCACTCCCTCAGTACTGCCCCTCCGACAGTGCAGCGCTCCCTCAATACTGCCCCTCCGACAGTGCGGCACTCCCTCAGTACTGCCCCTCTGCCCCTCCAACAGTGCAGCATTCCCTCGGTACTGCTTCCCCCCCCCCCCCAACAGTGCAGCGCTCCCTCGGTACTGCCGCTCCGACATTGCGGCGCTCCCTCAGTACTGCCCCTCCGACAATGCAGCGCTCCCTCAGTACTGCCCCTCCGACGGTGCAGCGTTCCCTCGGTACTGCCCCAATGACAGTGCAGCACTCCCTCGGTACTGCCCCTCTGACAGTACAGCACTCCCTCGGTACTGCCCCTCTGGCAGTGCAGCACTCCCTCGGTACTGCCCCTCCGACGGCGCAGCGCTCTCTCAGTACTGCGCCTCCGGCAGTGCAGCCCTCCCTCGGTACTGCCCCTCCGACAGTGCATCGCTCCCTTGGTACCGCACCACGTCTGTCAGCCGAGATTATGGGCTCAAATCTCGGGTGAGGTTCAATAGGGAATGTCATCTGATGATTCCAGGAATGTTGCTGAATTCAGTGCTACTATCCCAGCAGAATCTTTGTCTTTTCCATGTGGCGGGAATGCTGATGCCAGTGGAGTATAAACCTGCACACAATGTACTTACAAACGAGACCTTTACTGAAACTCTGATATTCTCCTGGGGACAGTGAGGTCAGACATTGTGCAAAACAACTTTCAGCAACCACAAGTGTTTGAAAATTACCTGCACCTCTTACTCACTTCCTCCTGACACTCTGTCATGGGCATGGAATGGAGTGTGGAATGTCTTTGGTTTGTTTCTGTTTGGGAAACTAAGGCTCAAACTAAGGCAGCTGTGTCTCTGATCTCTGTTAATAATCAGCCTCGGTCTTTTTTTTACCTGTTTTCTCTCCTGAGCACATTGATGTGTATATGACTTTCAAAAGGCATTTGACAAAGTGCCACGTAATAGACGTGTTAGCAAAATTAAAGCCCATGGGATTAAAGGGACAGTGGTGGTATAGATATGACATTGGCTAAGGGACAAAAGCAGAGAATAGTGGTGAAAGGGTGCTTTTCAGACTGGAGAGAAATGTACAGTGGTGTCCCCAGGGCTCAGTGTTGGGACCACTGCTCTTTTTGGTAAATGTTGATGTGGACTTGGATATATAGGGCATAATTTTAAAATTGGAAAATGACACGAAACTTGGAAATGTCATAAACAATGAGGAGGAGAGTAGCAGAATTCAGGCGAAAGACACAGACAGACTGGTGAAATGGAACATCATCATCATCTTAGGCAGTCCCTCGGAGTCGAGGATGACTTGCTTCCACACTAGAAATGAGTTCTCAGGACACTGAAGAGTCCAATGCGGGACCTACAGTCTCTTTCACAGGTGGGGCGGATGGTGGTTGGAGGAATGGGAGGTTGGGGAGCCTGGGTTGCCATGGGCTCCTTCCGCTGTCAACGCTTAGCTTCAGCTTGCTCTCGGCGAAGAGACTCGAGGTGCTCAGCGCCCTCCCGGATGCTTTTCCTCCACTTTGTGCGATCTTGTGCCAGGGATTCCCAGGTGTCGATGGGGATGTTGCACTTTTTCAAGGAGGCTTTTGGGGGTGCCCTTGAAGTGTTTCCTCTGCCCATCTGGGGCTCGCTTGCCGTGTCGGAGCTCCGAGTAAAGCGCTTGTTTTGGGAGTCTCGTGTTAGGCATGCGGACGATGTGGCCCGTCCAGCAGAGCTGATCGAGCGTGGTCAATGCTTCAATGCTGGGGATATTAGCCTGAGCGAGAACACTGACGTTAGTGTGCCTATCCTGGCAATGGATTTGCAGGATCAAGCAGGAGGCAATGGTGGTATATCTCCTGTGTTTTGAGGTGCCTGCAGTACATAATCCATGTTTCTGAGCCATATAGGAAGGCGGGTATCACCAGTGCTCTGTAGACCATGAGCTTGGTGCCGGGTTTGAGGTCCTGGTCTTCAAACACTCTCTTCCTCAGACGACCGAAGGCTGCACTAGCACACTGAAGGCAGTGTTGGACCTCGTCGTCGATGTCTGCCCTTGCAGACAGTAGGCTCCCGAGATATGGAAAATGGTCCACGTTGTCCAAGGCCGCTTCGTGGATTTTGATAACCGGGAGGGGCAGTGCTGTGTGGTGGGGGCAGGTTGGTAGATGACCTTTGTCTTACTGAGTTGAGTGTAAGGACCGTGCTGGGAGACACGGTTGGGATGCAGAGTTCCGCGGACGTGTACAATCCCACATCGGTTGGGTATCTCAGCCTCATTTGGGTATTTGCACGTGTTGTAGTAATCGATGGAATGTACAATGCGCAGGCACTCTCCACCTTGCCATCCTCGTCTGCCATCCGGACACACCATGGCGCACCATCTTGCCGTCTGGAGGAGGCGGGGGTCCCCAATGGAGTGCACTCTACGCGGGAGTCCTCCCTCTATTTATTGGGGACTTGGCCTGGAGGGTGGTGCACGGAGCGATCCCGTGCAATAAATTTTTAAGTTGGTTCACGGGCTCCCAGGCCGCCTGCAATTTCTGCGGTCTGGAGGAGTCCGTGTTCCATGTTTTTACGGAATGTGCGAGGTTGCAGCCCCTATTTCATTATTTGAAGGGGCTGCTCCTCAAATTCTGGTTGCACTTCAGTCCCACACTCCTGATCTTTGGGCACCCTGTGCGGAGGGGAGCGGGCAGGTCCGAGGGCCTCCTCGTAGGACTGCTCCTGGGCACGGCCAAGGGGGCCATCAGCCGGTCCAGGTAGCGGGCGGTCGAGGTGGTCGTTCAGCCCGACTGCCTGCCTCTCTCTCGCGGTTACATCCGAGCCAGGGTGTCCCTGGAGATGGAGCACGTGGTGCCCACCGGTACGCTCGCGGCCTTCTGCGAGAGGTGGGCGCCGGAGGGACTGGAGTGCATCGTCACCCCCGGCAACCAAATTTTAATTTGATTTTATATGTTTTAAGTTTAATTGGTTTATTGTGCCGGGTTTTAGTGTCCCCTTCCCCTTTTAGCTAGGGGGCATTTGTATAATTTGTGGTTTTTAGTGCCCTATAAACCCCCCCCCCAAAAAAAATGGGGCACTTATTTAAAAATGTTTGGAGTGTTCCCCCCCCCCACTCCCCTCACTTTAATCCGGGGGCACTTGATTTAATTTTTGTTTTCCACAAAAATTGTTGTACGATGCGCAAGTAAAGCATCATCTTATCCGGAACCTGTGCAGCAATAAGCATTTGGACAAGGTTAGCCCAGGCACACCTTGTTTAAAACAAATGATTAGACAGGTGGCTCTCCTTACTAACGATCTCTTTCTCATTTTGTTATACATTTTAAGCCGGGGAACTACCTAATTCAAGGCCACGTTCCCAGGAACTGCCCGATACAGCAAGAAAGACTCCCATTTATTTCCATTGCGCCGTTCATAACCTCAGGATGTCACAAAGCTCCTTACAGCCAAAGATGCATGAAGGTAGGTGTTCAGTCTATCTTCAAGATTAATGCGCTCACCTACACTGTGACCTCTGAAAACCAGGGGTCGAGGACCTGAGGGAGGGAGTCAGTAGGAATATGTGTGTGTGTGTGCGCGCACTAGGCTCACGCATCAGAGCCTGGCCTCCAATCGTCTTGGATCCCCCTTGCCATTAGACCAAGACATTGCTCTGCCAAGCTGGTGGCTGGTGTGCAACGGCCACTCCACGTTAAAAGAATTCACGCACAGGCATCTTCCAGCCTTTAAAATGAAGTTCGGGACCTAGCACGCATTGGTTTCATCAGTCATCTTAGAACTCATTTTAGTGTGGAAGCAAGTCTTCCTCGACTCCGAGGGACTGCTTAAGAAGAAGAAAAAGGCCCATGCTCTCGTACGCCTCGGTGAAGGTGTTGATGATGGCTTGGAGTTTGGCCTATGAGCGTGCGTAGACGCAAGCACGGCAGATACAAGAGAAATGCAGGGAACAGCACCAACCCCTGTACATGGCCTTCTTTGATCTCACAAAAGCCTTCGACACTGTCAACCCATGAGGGATTATGGAACGTCCTCCTCGGGCTGCCCTCAAAAGTTTGTCACCATCCTCCGCCTGCTCCACGATGACATGCAAGCCGTGATCCTGACCAATAGATCCATCACAGACCCATTCCATGTTTGGACCGGGGTCAAGCAAGGCTGTGTCATTGCACCAACGCTCTTCTCGATCTTCCTTGCTGCAATGCTCCATCTCACCCTCAGCAAGCTCCCCGTTGGAGTGGAGCTAAATCACAGGACAAGCAGGAATTTGTTCAACCTCCGCTGCCTCCAGGCCAGATCCAAGGTCGTCCTATCCTCCGTCATCAAATTATAGTACGCAGACGATGAAGCTGAGCTTCAAGTCATCGTCAATAGAAATATAGGAACAGGAGACCATTTAGCCCATCGAGCCTGTCCGCCATTCAATGAGATCACGGCTGATCTGCGACCTAATTCCATATACCCGCCTTTGGCCCATATCTCTTAATACATTTGGTTAACAAAAAACTATCGATCTCAGATTTAAAACGAACACTTGATCTAACATCAATTTCCGTTTGCGAAAGAGAGTTCCAAACTTCTACCACCCTTTGTGTGTAGAAGTGTTTCCTAATTTCACTCCTGAAAGGTCTGGCTCTAATGTTTAGACTATGCTCCTAGTCCTAGATTCCCCAACCAGCGGAGAATAGTTTATCTCTATCTACCCTGTCTGTTCCCCTTAATATCCTGAAAACTTCGATCAGATCGCCTCTTAACCGTCTTTTAAATTCTAGGAAATGCGACCCTAATTTATGTAATCTCTCCCCATAACTTAACCCTTGAAGTCCGGGTATCACTCTGGTAAACCTACGCTGCACTCCCTCCAAGGCCAATATATCCTTCCTACGGTGTGGGGCCCAGAACGGCTCACAGTGCTCCAGGTATGGTCTAACCAGCATAACTTCTACCCCTAGTATTCTAGTCCGCTAGATATAAAGGTCAGCATTCCATTAGCCTTTCTGATTATTTTCTGTAACTGTTCATGACATTTTAATGATCGCCGTACCTGGACCCCCCAAGTCTCTTTGGACCTCCACTGTTTATAGCTGTTCACCATTTAGAAAGAACAGGTTACACCTCCTTTATCTGGAACCCTTGGGACCTGGCCTGTTCCGAATGAGGGATATTTCCGGATAAGGGGAGGTCACGTGTTTTCAGCGTGTGTGTGTGTGTGTGTGTGTGTGCCGATTGGCTGGAACGACTGTCAATCAATCAGTCTCAGCTCACATTGGAGACCAAACTATTCTAGAGTTAAGATATTCTCAAAATCTATGGAATGGTTAGCTGATCCCTACTTTTTATTGAATATTTTGGATCAATGTCACCTTACACAAGCTGCTGGTGGTGTATTCAGCAATGACGACGATAAAGGAGCCCGAGATGGAGTCAGAGCGGATGCGATGCCACAGTTTACAAAGCGTGCAAAAAACAAAAGCACCAGTATTAAGCAAAAAAGATTCAAGCCCATCTGACTTTTTAACATTTTGTGATATTAAAAAAGGTAAGTACTTTGAAAACATGTTTTACGCAGTGAGTTGTTGTGAAAGGGCGGTAGAAGCAGATTCAGTAATAACTTTTAAACTGGAATTGGACAAATATTTGCAAATGAATATTTGCTATGGGGAAAGAACAGGAGAGTGGGACTAATTGGATCGCTCTCACAAAGAGCAGGCACAGGCTTGATTGGCCAAATAGACTCCTTCTGTGCTACATTGCTCTATGATTCTATGACTCACTGGGGACTGGGTTCCACCGGCACTGACTGTCCTCCGATATCTCACCCACATCACCATTCTTCATGTGTGAGCCTCAACAGTATATTCAACTGTGCAGGGCATCAGAGATGAGCCTCAACTTGCCCTCATCTGATATCATCATCATCATAGGCGGTCCCTCTAACGAGGGAGACTTGCTTCCACAAGAGTTCACAGATGTTTCAATGAAGGACCCGATGTTCCAGTCCTGAACTCCAATTGAGGGGGTGGAAGATGCCAGTGCATGGATTTTTTTAACGTGTGGTGACCGTTGCACATCAGCCACCACACGGGCTCATAAGAACTTAAGAACATAAGAATTAGGAACAGGAGTAGGCCATCTAGCCCCTCGAGCCTGCTCTGCCATTCAATAAGATCATGGCTGATCTGGCCGTGGACTCAGCTCCACTTACCCGCCCTCTCCCCGTAACCCTTAATTCCCTTATTGATTAAAAATCTATCTATCTGTGACTTGAATACATTCAATGAGCTAGCCTCAACTGCTTCCTTGGGCAGAGAATTCCACAGATTCACAACCCTCTGGGAGAAGAAATTCCTTCTCAACTCGGTTTTAAATTGGCTCCCCCGTATTTTGAGGCTGTGCCCCCTAGTTCTAGTCTCCCCTACCAGTGGAAACAACCTCTCTGCCTTTATCTTGTCTATCCCTTTCATGATTTTAAATGTTTCTATCAGATCACCCCTCATCCTTCTGAACTCCAATGAGTAAAGACCCAGTCTACTCAATCTATCATCATAAGGTAACCCCCTCATATCCGGAATCAGCCTAGTGAATCGTCTCTGTACCCCCTCCAAAGCCAGTATATCCTTCCTTAAGTAAGGTGACCAAAACTGCCGCAGTACTCCAGGTGCGGCCTTACCAATACCCTATACAGTTGCAGCAAGACCTCCCTGCTTTTGTACTCCATCCCTCTCGCAATGAAGGCCAACATTCCATTCGCCTTCCTGATTACCTGCTGCACCTGCAAACTAACTTTTTGGGATTCATGCACAAGGACCCCCATGTCCCTCTGCATCGCAGCATGTTGTAATTTCTCCCCATTCAAATAATATTCCCTTTTACTGTGTTTTTTCCCAAGGTGGATGACCTCACACTTTCCGACATTGTATTCCATCTGCCAAACCTTAGCCCATTCGCTTAACCTATCCAAATCTCTTTGCAGCCTCTCTGTGTTCTCTACACAACCCGCTTTCCCACTAATCTTAGTGTCATCTGCAAATTTTGTTACACTACACTCTGTCCCCTCTTCCAGGTCATCTATGTATATTGTAAACAGTTGTGGTCCCAGCACCGATCCCTGTGGCACACCACTAACCACCGATTTCCAACCCGAAAAGGACCCATTTATCCCGACTCTCTGCTTTCTGTTTGCCAGCCAATTCTCTATCCATGCTAATGCATTTCCTCTGACTCCACGTACCTTTATCTTCTGCAGTAACCTTTTGTGTGGCACCTTATCGAATGCCTTTTGGAAATCTAAATACACCACATCCATCGGTACACCTCTATCCACCATGCTCGTTATATCCTCAAAGAATTCCAGTAAATTAGTTAAACATGATTTCCCCTTCATGAATCCATGCTGCGTCTGCTTGATTGCACTATTCCTATCTAGATGTCCCGCTATTTCTTCCTTAATGATAGTTTCAAGCATTTTCCCCACTACAGATGTTAAACTAACCGGCCTATAGTTACCTGCCTTTTGTCTGCCCCCTTTTTTAAACAGAGGCGTTACATTAGCTGCATTCCAATCTGCTGGTAACTCCCCAGAGTCCAGAGAATTTTGGTAGATTATAACGAATGCATCTGCTATAACTTCCGCCATCTCTTTTAATACCCTGGGATGCATTTCATCAGGACCAGAGGACTTGTCTACCTTGAGTCCCATTAGCCTGTCCAGCACTACCCCCCTAGTGATAGTGATTGTCTCAAGGTCCTCCCTTCCCACATTCCTGTGACCAGCAATTTTTGGCATGGTTTTTGTGTCTTCCACTGTGAAGACCAAAGCAAAATAATTGTTTAAGATCTCAGCCATTTCCACATTTCCCATTATTAAATCCCTCTTCTCATCTTCTAAGGGACCAACATTTACTTTAGTCACTCTTTTCCGTTTTATATATCTGTAAAAGCTTTTACTATCTGTTTTTATGTTTTGCGCAAGTTTACCTTCGTAATCTATCTTTCCTTTCTTTATTGCTTTTTTAGTCATTCTTTGCTGTTGTTTAAAATTTTCCCAATCCTCTAGTTTCCCACTAACCTTGGCCACCTTATACGCATTGGTCTTTGATTTGATACTCTCCTTTATTTCCTTGGTTATCCACGGTTGGTTATCACTTCTCTTACCGCCCTTCTTTTTCACTGGAATATATTTTTATTGCGCACTATGAAAGAGCTCCTTAAAAGTCCTCCACTGTTCCTCAATTGTGCCACCGTTTAGTCTGTGTTTCCAGTCTACTTTAGCCAACTCTGCCCTCATCCCACTGTAGTCCCCTTTGTTTAAGCATAGTACGCTTGTTTCTGACACAACTTCCTCACCCTCAATCTGTATTACAAATTCAACCATACTGTGATCACTCATTCCGAGAGGATCTTTTACGAGGAGATCGTTTATTTTTCCTGTCTCATTACACAGGACCAGATCTAAGATAGCTTTCTCCCTTGTAGGTTCTGTTACATACTGTTCTAAGAAACAATCCCGTAGGCATTCTATGAATTCCTCCTCCAGGCTACCTCGTGCGATTTGAGTTGACCAATCGATATGTAGGTTAAAATCCCCCATGACTACTGCCGTTCCTTTTTCACATGTCTCCATTATTCCCTTGATTATTGCCTGCCCCACCGTGAAGTTATTATTTGGGGGCCTATAAACTACGCCCACCAGTGACTTTTTCCCCTTACTATCTCTAATCTCTACCCAAAATGATTTAACATTTTGTTCATTAGAGCCAATATCGTCTCTCACAACTGCCCTGATATCATCCTTTATTAACAGAGCTACCCCACCTCCTTTCCCTTCTTGTCTATCTTTCCGAATCGTCAGATACCCCTGTATGTTTAATTCCCAGTCTTGGCCACCCTGCAACCACGTTTCTGTAATGGCCACCAAATCATACCCATTTGTAATGATTTGTGCCATCAACTCATTTACTTTATTTCAAATGCTGCATGCATTTAGGTAGAGTGTTTTAATCCTAGTTTTTAAACCATGATTTTTAGTTTTGACCCCTCCTGCAGCCCCTTTATATTCAGTGGCCCTTTTTGTTTTTTGCCTTGGGTTTCTCTGCCCTCCACTTTTATCCATCTCCTTTCTGTCAGAGCTCGGCCTTTATCCAGTGGCAAGGGTTAACCAGGACGACTGGAGACCTGCTCTGCTGCATGGACCTTGTGCGCACACATATCGCAGTGTGGGCTGGCCCATGCTGCCCCTGGGCCCTCGCCTCTTCTTGGCCCCGCACCCTCATTCGCCGCACCTCTGCCCATGATGTTGCCCTCCTCTGATGTACACAGGGAGCAACTCTCCAACACCAACCCCAGTTGGGGTTCTCCTTTTTAAATGCAAGAGGCACTGACCAATTGCCGCTGTCTCACCCTTGCATTGACTGGGAGGAGGTAACTCGGCACAGACTAGGAATGAAACCTGCCCCCGTCCCAGAACCTCAGTGACACATCAGAGCAGTGTAGTGGCATACCGAACCCTCTGTTCACACTGAGAGCAAGTTGGAATCTGGACCTGTGATTGTGTGTCTCTGACTAATACCCATGCAATGGCAGTTCCAGTGATTGTGCTGAGTTCTTTGATTCCCATTAACTGCCATCACCAGATCTGAAGCTAGATTTTCTCCTCCAGGATTTTACAGGCAGGTACCCCATAATGATCACAGAGAGCAGTGCAGTGGGACGCTGAGTAAGCTACATTACCGGAGTCACAGTGTGGATTCCGCTCCGTTGGGCAGGCCACATTGTTCGCATGCCTGACACAAGACTCCCAAAGCAAGCGCTCTACTCGGAACTCCTACACGGCAAGCGAGCCCCAGGTGGGCAGAGGAAACGTTTCAAGGACATCCTCAAAGCCTCCTTGATAAAATGTAACATCCCCACCGACACCTGAGTCCCTGGCCAAAGACCGCCCTAAGTGGAGGAAGAGCATCCGGGAGGGCGCTGAGCACCTCGAGTCTCGTCGCCGAGAGCATGCAGAAATCAAGCGCAGGCAGCGGAAGGAGCATGCGGCAAACCAGACTCCCCACCCACCCTTTCCTCCAACGACTGTCTGTCCCACCTGTGACAAGAGACTGTAATTCCCATATTGGACTGTTCAGTCACCTAAAAACTCACTTTTAGAGTAGAAGCAAATCTTCCTCGATTTCAAGGGACTGCCTATGATGATGATGGAACTACAATAGCAGAGCTCCCAGGGAGTGCCTGCATGTGATGTTTAGAAGGGCACTGGTTATACAGTGAAACACAATGGATTCTGCAAAACTGTGGGTGTCATCATCATAGACAGTCCCTCGGGATCGAGGATGACTTGCTTCCATACTCAGTACTCAGGTGACTGATTAACTCATTTTAAACGGTGGAAGATGCCTGTGCGTGAATTCTTTTAACGTGGGGTGGCCGTTGCACACCTTCCACCACACGGGTTTGACGGAGCAGGGTCTTGGTTCAGTGGCAAGGGGATTCAAGACGATTGGAGACCAGGCTGTGCCACATGTGCCAATACATACACACAAACTCAAACATACTCCTACTGTCCTCCTTCCTCCTACCCACAGGACCTCAATCAGAGGAGCAGTTTGGAGCACGAGGCTGGAGCTGATGGCAAATCAAAAAAAAGGCCCAACTAATGCAACAGCAGAATGACCAACACGGAGGTTGGGACGCGGTGTGGGTGTGACCCTTTGAGGGATGGTAATTACTGATAATGAGTTTGTTACTTACGACACTGCCGACATTAAGTTGCATAAGTCACTTGAAATGTATGCGAGATGTAGAGTTTTTATAATATTTTTAAGTTGCACAGAGTTTTAACTGAAAAATATCCTGAACTGAATTGAGGAGAAAACTTTCTGTGACAGAGGCTTCTGTGGGTCTTTCAGCTTGTTAGAAAATCCTCCTTGTTCCATTGCAAATGTGTTTTCCTCTCTCCCCTCCCTGACCCCCAGACACCTCTCCCTGACCACCTGACATCTCCCCGATCCGCAGACCCCCCTTCCTGACCCCTGATCCGCAGACCCGCCTCCCTGACCCCTGACCCGCAGACCCCCCCTCCCGGACCCGTAGACCCCCCCTCTCTGACCCGCAGACCCCCCCCCTCCCGGACCCGCAGACCCCCCTCCCAGACCCGCAGACCCCCCTCCCGGACCCGCAGACCCCCCTCCCAGACCGCCCTCCCTGACCCCCAGACACCTCTCCATGATCCCCATACACTCCTCCCTGACCCGCAGACCCCCCCTTTCTGACCCCTGACCCCCAGATCCCCCTCCCTGACCCCCCCTCCCCCCCTCCCTGACCTCCAAAACCCTCCTCCCTGACCCCCAGACACCCCTCCCTGACCCCCAGACATCTCCCTGACCCACAGACCCCCCTTCCTGACCCCTGACCCGCAGACCCCCACTCTCTGACCCCCAGACACCCCCTCCCTGACCCGCAGACCCCCCCTCCCTGACCCGCAGACCCCCCATCCCTGACCCGCAGACCCCCCCTCCCTGACCCCCAGACACCCCTCCCTGACCCCAGACACCCCTCCATGACCCCCAGACACTCCTCCCTGACCCCCAGACCTCCTCCTCCCTGACCCTGGTCTCTGGCACTGACAGGGTAGCAGGGTCAGAGTAGGGAATAATTATAAAAATACACAATTAAAGGCTCTTTATCTGAATGCACGCAGCATTCGTAACAAGATAGATGAATTGATGGCACAAATAGAAATATAGGGTTATGATCCGATAGCCATTTCAGAGACATGGTTTCAGGATGACCAAGGCTGGAAACTGAATATTCAGGGGTACTTGACATTTTAGAAGGATAGGCAGAAAGGAGAAGGAGGTGGGGTGGCTCTGTTAATAAAGGATGAGAAATGATCTTGGCTCGGAAGATGTAGAATCAGTTTGGGTGGAGATAAGAAATAGCAAGGGACTGAAGTCTCACTGGTGGGAGTAGTCTATAGGCTCCCTAACAGTAGCTACAGTGTAGGACAGAGTATAAATCAAGAAATAATGGGAGCTTGTAAGCGAGATACTCCAATAATTGTGGGCAACTTTAATTTTCATAGATTGGACAAATCAAATTGACAAAGGTAGCCTTGAGGACGAGTTCATGGAGTGTATTCGGGACAGTTTCTTAGAACAATACGTTGTGGATTCTATACCTTAGAGCAGCGTAGACTTAGGGGGGATCTAATTGGGGTTTATAAGATAATGAAGGGAATAGACGGTGTTCCAGCTAACAATTTATTTAATTAAATAGTTCAATTTAAGTTGTATAAGGCTAAATCTAGGTTAGACATCAGGAGGTGGTTCTTTTCCCAGAGAATAGTAGACCTCTGGAACAAGCTGCCCTCTCATGTGGTGGATGCAGACTCGCTGAATTCCTTCAAGCGAAAGCTGGATTTGTTTCTGGTTGCGGTGGAGATCACATCATAGAATCATGGAAGGTTACAAATGGAAGGAGGTCATTTCAGCCCATCGTGTCCGCGCCGGCCAACAAGAGGCTATCTGGCCTAATCCCACTTTCCAGCTCTCGGTCCGTAGCCCTGTAGGTTACGGCACTTCAGGTGCACATCCAAGTACTTTTTAAATGTGGTGAGGGTTTCTACCTCTACCACCCTTTCAGGCAGTGAGTTCCAGACCCCCACAACCCTCTGGGTGAAGACATTTCCCCTCAAATCCCTTCTAAACCTTCTACCAATTACTTTAAATTTTACATCTTACAGAAGGTAGGTACTGCAGGGAATTCATGGCCAGGGTAATCTCTTCAACTAGTTTCGATCGCCAAGATGGGTCGGGGAGGAATTTCCCAGATGTTTTTCCCCAAATTGGCTCAGATTTTTAATCTTTCTTTTGTGCTTCTCCCAGGAGATCATATGGTTTTGGGTGGGGTGGAGTGTATACTTTGTGATACACAAGGTATCGCAATTGTGTGGGATAGACTTGATCGACCAGATGGTCTTTACCTGTCCGTCATTGTTCGTATGGAACCAACCAGGAACAGGCTATTTTAGATCTGGTAATGTGTAATGAGTCAGGATTAATTAATGATCTCATAGTAAAAGATCCTCAAGGGAAGAGTGATCATAACATGATAGAATTTCATATGCAGTTTGAGGGTGAGAAACTTGGGTCTGAAACTAGTGTCTGAAACCTAAATAAAGGCAATTACAAAGGTATGAAGACAGAGTTGGCTAAAGTGGACTGGGAAAATAGATTAAAAGGTAAGACGGTAGATAAGCAGTGGCAGACATTTAAGGAGCTATTTCATAATTCCCAACAAAGATATATTCCATTGAAAAAGAAAGACTCTGTGAGAAGGATGAACCATCCATGGCTAACTAAAGAAGTTAGGATGGTATCAAAGAAAAGGCATACAATGTTGCGAAGATTAATGGTAGGCCAGAAGATTGGGAACATTTAGAAACCAGCAAAGGATGACTAAAAAAAAAAATAAAGAGAGATAAATAGATTATGAGAGTAAACTAGCAAGAAATATAAAAACAGACAGTAAGAGCTGTTAAGACAAGTATATAAAAAGGAAGAGTGTAGCTAAAGTAAATGTTGGTCCCTTAGAGGACGAGTCTGGGGATTTAATAATGGGGAACAGGGAAAAAGCAGAGACTTTGAATAAATATTTTGTATCGGTCTTCACTGTAGAAGAATAATAGTAGAAAATCAGTGGGCAAAAGGGAGGGAGAAAATTAATACAAACATTATCACTAGAGAAAAAGTACCAGGCAAACTAATGGGACTAAAGGCTGACAAGTCTCCTAGACCTGATGGCCTGCATACTATAGTCTTAAAAAGGTGGCTGCAGAGATAGTGGATGCATTGGTTGTGATAAGAACATAAGAAATAGGAACAGGAGTAGGCCATACGGCCCCTCGAGCCTGCTCCGCCATTCAATAAGATCATGGCTGATCTGATCGTGGATTCAGCTCCACTTCCCTGCCCGCTCCCCATAACCTCTTATCCCCTTATCGTTTAAGAAACTGTCTATTTCTGTCTTAAATTTATTCAATGTCCCAGCTTCCACAGCTCTCTGAGGCAGCGAATTCCACAGATTTACAACCCTCTGAGAGAAGAAATGTCTCCTCATCTCAGTTTTAAATGGACGGTCCCTTATTCTAAGATCATGCCCTCTAGTTCTAGTCTACCCTATCAGTAGAAACATCCTCTCTGCATCCACTTTGTCAAGCACCCTCATAATCTTATATATTTCGATAAGATCACCTCTCATTCTTCTGAATTCCAATGAGTAGAGGCCCAACCTACTCAATCTTTCCTCAAAAGTCAACCCCCTCATCTCTGGAATCAACCTACTGAACCTTCTCTGAACTGCCTCCAAAGCAAGTATATCCTTTCGTAAATACGGAAACCAAAACTGTACACAGTATTCCAGGTGTGGCCTCACCAGCACCCTGTATAGCTGTAGCAAGACTTCCCTGCTTTTATACTCCATCCTCTTTGCAATAAAGGCCAAGATACCATTGGCCTTCCTGATCACTTGCTGTACCTGCATACTATCCTTTTGTGTTTTATGCACAAGTACCCCCAGGTCCCGCTGTAATGCAGCACTTTGCAATCTTTCTCCATTTAAATAATAACGTGCTCTTTGATTTATTTCTACCAAAGTGCATGACCTCACACTTTCCAACATTATACTCCATCTGCCAAATTTTTGCCTACTCACTTAGCCTGTCTATGTCCTTTTGCAGATTTTTTGTGTCCTCCTCACACATTGCTTTTTCTCCCATCTTTGTATCGTCAGCAAACTTAGCTACGATACACTCAATCCCTTCTTCCAAGTCGTTAATATAGATTGTAAATAGTTGGGGTCCCAGCACTGATCCCTGCGGCACCCCACTAGTTACTGATTGCCAATCAGAGAATGAACCATTTATCCCGACTCTCTGTTTTCTGTTAGTTAGCCAATTCTCTATCCATGCCAATATATTACCCCCAACCCCATGAACTTTTATCTTGTGCAGTAACCTTTTATGTGGCACCTTGTCAAATGCCTTCTGGAAGTCCAAATACACCACATCCACTGGTTCCCCTTTATCCACCCTGTTCGTTACATCCTCAAAGAATTCCAGCAAATTTGTCAAACATGACTTCCCCTTCATAAATCCATGCTGACTCTGCCTGACCGAATTTTGCTTTTCCAAATGTCCTGCTATTGCTTCTTTAATAATTCCCTAAATCCTAGAAAGGTCCCAACAGATTGGAAAAAACCGCAAATGTAACACTCCTATTCAAGAAAGGAGGGAACTATAGACCAGTTGGCGAAACATCTGTCATCGGGAAAATGCTGGAATCCATTATTAAGGAAGTAGTAGCAGGACATTTAGAAAATCATAATACAATAAAGAGGAGTCTACATGGTTTTATGAAAGGGAAATCCTGTTTGACAGATTTATTAGAGTTCTTTTTTAGCCAATACGTAGCAAGCCCAACAAGAAGGGGCGGGGGGGCAGTTCTGGATTTAGTTTCAAGGAATGAAGCTGGAAGGAGTATCAGTGGGAAAGCATTTTTGTGGTAGTGATTGTAACTCAGTTCGTTTTAACATAATTATGGATAAGGACAAATATAAAACAGTAGTAAGAGTTCTAAATTGTGGGAAGGCCAATTTTACTAGGCTGAGAAGTGATTTAGCAAAAGTAAACTGGAAGCAGCTACTTGAAGGTAAATCAGTGCCAGAGCAGTGGGGGGCATTCAAGAGGGAGATATTTGGAGTTCAGGGTAAACATGTCCCTACAAAGAAAAAGGGTAGAACTGCCAAATTTAGAGCCCCCTGGATGACAAGGTGTATACAGTAAGGCAAAAAAGGGAAGTTTAGATCAGATACCAAGAGCTCAATAATGCATCGCAAGTGTAGGGGTGAGAAGAAGGAAATTAGGAAAGCTAAAAGAAGGCATGAAAAAATACTGGCAAGTAGAATCAAAGAAAACCCAAAGATGTTCTATAATATCATAAAGAGCAAGAGGATAACTAAGGAAAGAGTAGGGCCTATTAGGGACCAAAATGATGATCTATGTGTGGCGGCAGAGGATGTGGGTTAGGTACTTAATGAATACTTTGGGACTGTCTTCACAAAAGAGGGGGACGAGTACTCGGTCCCTTGCTTTTTGTAATATATATTAATGATTTAGACTTAAATGTAGGGGGTCTGATAAAGAAATTTACAGATGATACAAACATTGACCATGGGGCTGTCAGTGAGGAGGAAAGCTGTAGACTGCAGGAAGATATCGATGGACTGGTCAGTTGGGCAGAAAAGTAGAAAATGGAATTCAATCCAAAAAAGTGTGAGATAATGCATTTGGGGAGGGGCAACAAGGCAAGGGAATACACAATAAATGGGAGGATACTGAGAGGTGTGGAGCAACAGAGGGACCTTGGAGTGTGTGTCCACAGATCCTCAAAGGTAGCAGGCCAGGTTGATAAGGTGGTAAAGAAGGCATACGGAATGCTTTCCTTTATTAGCCGAGGCGTAGAATATAAGAGCTGGGAGGTTATGCTAGAACTGTATACAACACTAGTTAGGCCACAGCTGGAGTACTGCGTGCAGTTCTGGTCGTCATATCACAGGAAAGATGTGATTGCACTGGAGAGGGTACAGAGGAGATTTACAAGAATGATGCCAGGACTGGAAAACTTGAGCTATGAGGAAGGATTGGATAGGCTGGGGTTGTTTTCTTTGGAATAGAGGGGGCTGAGGGGAGATTTAAGATGTATGAAATTATGAGGGGCATTGATAGAGTGAATAGGAAGGACCTGTTTCCCTTAGCAGAGGGGTCAATAACCAGGGTGCATAGATTTAAAGTAGTTTGTAGAAGGATTAGAGGGGAGTTGAGGAAAATGTTTTTCACCTTGAGGAATTCATTGCCTGACAGGGTGGTAGAGGCAGAAACCTTCATCCCATTTAAAAAGTACTTGGATGTGCACTTAAAGAGCTGTGACCTACAGGGCTACGGACCTAGTGCTGGAAGGTAGGATTAGGATGGGTAGCTCTTTTTCAACCGACACGGACACGATGGGCCGAATGACCTCCTGTGTCGTAATTTTCTATGATACTTTGACGATGTGATGAGCAGGGTAGATAAAGGGGAACCAGTAGTTGTACTGTATTTGGACTTCCAAAAGGAATTAGATAAGTTGCCACGTAAAAGGTTACTACACAAGATAAGAGCTCACGGTGTTGGGGGTAATATATTAGCATGGATAGGGGATTGGCTAACTAACAGAAAACAGAGAGTTGGAATAAATGGGTCATTTTCAGGTTGGCAAACTGCAACTAGTGGAGTGCCACAGGGATCGGTGCTGGGGCCTCAACTATTTACAATCTATATTAATGACTTGGATGAAGGGACTGAGTGTATTGTAGCCAAATTTGCTGATGATACAAAGATAGGTGGGAAAGCAAGTTGTGAGGAGGACACAAAATAATCTGCAAAGGAATATAGACAGGTAAGTGAGTGGGCAAAAATTTGGCAGATGGAATATAATGTTGGAAAATGTGAGGTTATCCACTTTGGTAGGAAGAATAGAAAAACAACATATTATTTAAACGGAGAAAGACTACTAAATGCTGTGGCACAGAGGGATCTTGGTGTCCTCGTACATGAAACACAAAAAGTTAGTATGCAGGTACAGCAAGTACCAGGAAGGCAAATGGAATGTTGGCTTTTATTGCAAGGGGGGATAGAGTATAAAAGTAGGGAAGTCCTGCTCCAACTGTACAGGGTATTGGTATGACTACATCTAGCGTACTGCATACAGTTTTGGTCTCCTTATTTAAGGAGAGATATACTTGCATTGGAGGCAGTTCAGAGAAGGTTTACAAGGTTGATTCCTGAGATGAAGGGGTTGACTTATGAGGAAAAGTTGGGCCTATACTCCTTGGAGTTTAGAAGAATGAGAAGTGATCTTATTGAAACTTATAAGATTCTGAAGGGGCTTGACGTGGTAGATGCAGAGAGGATGTTTCCCGTCATGGGGGAATCTAGAACTAGGGGGACATAGTTTCAGAATAAAGGGTTGTCCATTTAAAACAGAGATGAGGAGGAATTTCTTCTCAGAGGGTCATGAATCTTTGGAATTCTCTGCCCCAGAGAACTGTGGAGGCTGAGTCATTGAATATATTCAAAGCTGAGATAGATAGATTCAACTGGCTCCAGCACTGACAGGGTTAACCGACCCTTGCACTGCTGGGGTTAACCAAAACCAGGCTCCGGCACTGACAGTGTTAACGGTTCTCAGGCACCGATGGTTCTAACTGGCTTTGACACTGCCGGGGTTAACCGGGCTCTGGCTCTGACAGGGTTAATCAGCTCCAGCACTGCGGAGGTTAACCGTGCTCCGGCAATGCCGGGGTTAACCGGACTGGGCTGCGGCAATGCTGGGGTTAACTGCCTCTGGCACTGACAGGGTTATTCGGCTCTGGCACTGCCGGGGTTAACCATGCTCTGGCAATGCCAGGGTTAACCCGACCGGGCTCCAGCACCGATGGAGTTAACCGGCTCTGGCACCGCCAGGATTAACCGGCTCCGGCACCGATGGGGTTAACTGGCTCTGGCAGTGCTGGGGTTAACCACGCTCTAGCAATTCTGGGGTTAACCAGACCGTGCTCCGCCATTGCCAGGGTTAACCGGCTCCAGTACCGATGGGGTTAACCGGTTCTGGCACTGTCCAGATTAATCGGCTCCAGCACCGATGGGGTTAACTGGCTCTGACACTGCCAGGGTTAACCGGTTCCAGCAATGATGGGGTTAACCAGCTCCGGCAATGATGGGGTTAACCATCTCCGGCAGTGATGGGGTTACCTGGCTCTGGCACCACCAGGCTTGACCAGTTCCAGCAATGCCGGGGTTAACCGCCTCCGGCAATGATGGGGTCAATCAGCTCCGGCACCAGACGCTGTGTTTATTTCGGGGATTGGCTGCTTGTTGCTTTAGCCCAGCTCCTGGCGCTGGCAGAACGGACGCGGAATGTCTGGTTTTTCCTGCCCTGGGATTTATCCGTCTCCAGGGCATGTCGCAGATTGCGAAGCCTGAGTGAAGTGGCCACTCTGGATCCTCAAGCGCTCGCCGCAATCTCCTTCCAGAAAATTCTTCAGATGTCTGGAAACTTCATTAAGTCAGTGAGGCATGCACTCTGCAGTGGCCAAAGGCTTTGGGTAGGGCAGCCAAGCTTCCAGCTAAACATTCAGGAATCCCAGGCACGGGCTGCAGCAGGATAAATTTCAGCAAGGTTTTACAGATGCAATGGCAGTTCCAGATTCTCCTGAACTTCTCATCTCCCTTTACCCACCTCACCGCGCCCTCACCCACCTCACCCACCTCACCCTCACCCACCTCACCCACTGTGCCCTCACCATCTCCCCACCAACCACACCCTCACCATCTCGCCTCTGCCTTCGACACGAGTGTCCTCGACTCCATCCCGCAGCATGCTACCCGCCACCATCTCAGCAAAACCCCAGCCCTGCACGAGGTAGAAAAGACCATCCGACAGCTCAAGAACAACAAGGCATCAGGAGCAGATGAAATCTCCGCCGAGGCACTAAAGTATGGCGGGGAAGCACTATTGGCATGAATGCATGACCTCATCTCTCTTATCTGGAAGGAGGGGAGCATGCCGGGAGATCTCCGAGACGCCGCAATCATGACCATCTTCAAAAAAGGGGACAAGTCCGACTGCGGCAACTACAGAGGAATCTCCCTGCTGTCGAACACTGGGAAAGTCATCGCAAGATACCTCCTCAACCGTCTTCTCCCTGTGGCTGAAGAGCTTCTCCTAGAGTCACAATGCGGATGCCGTCCACTAAGGGGTACAACGGACATGATCGTCACCGCGCGACAACTACAAGAGAAATGAAGGCAACAGCACCAACCCTTATACATGGCCTTCTTTGATCTCACAAAGGCCTTTGACACTGTCAACCAAGAGAGTCTATGGAGCGTTTCCGCTGGCCCCCCAAAAATTTGTCACCATCCTCCGCCTGCTCCACAATTACATGCAAGCCGCGATCCTGACCAACGGATCCACCACAGACCCAATCCACGTCTGGACCAGGGTCAAGCAAGGCTGCATCATCGCACCAACGCTCTTCTCGATCTTCCTTGCTGCAATCCATTGCTCCATCTCATTCTCAACAAGCTCCCCGCTGGAGTGGAACAAAACTATAGAACCAATGGGAACCTGTTCAACCTTCGCCACCTGCAGGCCAGATCCAAGACCGTCCCATCCTCTGTCGTCGAACTACAGTACGCAGACGACTCTTGCGTCTGCGCACATTCAGAGGCTGAACTCCAAGTCATCGTCAACATCTTCACCAAAGCGTACGAAAGCATGGGCCTTACACTAAACACCCGTAAGACAATGGTCCTCCACCAACCTGACCCCGCAACACAGCACTCCCCGCCCCCCTCCCCCTGCCGGTCATCAAAATCCATGGTGTGGCGTTGGACAACTTGGTCCATTTTCCATGCCTCGGGAGCCTACTATCAGCAAGGGCAGACGTCAATGACGAGGTCCAACACCGCCTGTGTGCCAGCGCAGCCTTCGGTTGCCTGAGGAAGAGAATGTTTGAAGGCCAGGACCTCAAATCTGGCACCAAACTTATGGTCTACAGGGCAGTAGTGATACCTGCCCTCCTATATGGCTCAGAGACGTGGACTATATATAGCAGACATCTCAAAGCGCTGGAGAAGTACCACCAAAGATGCCTCTACAAGATTCTGCAAATCCCCCGGGAGGACAGACGCACCAACGTCAGCGTTCTCGATCAGGCCAACATCCCCAACATCGAAGCACTGTTCACAATTGACCAGCTCCGTTGGGCGGGCCACATCGTCCGCATGCCCAACACGAGACTCCCTAAGCAAGCGCTCTACTCGGAACTCTTATACGGCAAGCAAGCCACAGGTGGGCAGAGGAAACGTTTCAAGGACACCCTCAAAGCCTCCTTGGTAAAGTGCAACATCTCCACCGACACCTGGGAGTCCCTGGCCAAAGACCGCCCAAAGTGGAGGAAGAGCATCCGGGAGGGCGCTGAGCACCTCGAGTCTCGTCGCCGAGAGCGTGCAGAAATCAAGCGCAGGCAGCGGAAGGAGCGTGCAGCAAACCAGACTCCGCACCCACCCTTTCATTCAATCACTGTCTGCCCCACCTGTGAAAGAGACTGTAATTCCCATATTAGACTGTTCAGTCACCTGAGAACTCACTTTTAGCGTGGAAGCAAGTTCTCCTCGATTTCGAGGGACTGCCGATGACGATGATGATGACCATCTCGCCACCCACCGCATCCTCACCATCTCTTGCGATCTTTCCACATCCGAGGTTTCAATCACATATAATGAAATCTCCCTCCCCTCCCCCAACCACACTACCCTCACCTCTCACCCATGGGCAAAACTTCCAGCCGCTCCCTTGTCACTTGTCCCGCTCGCTCTCCTTTTCACTCTCCACCTGCCTTAACTCCTGCTCCCTAAACTGTTCACTCCCCTCTATCTTTAACACCTCGTTCATTCTATTGCTCCCGCTGCACATCCCATCCCCATCCCCGCTCCCTTAAATCAGAAGGACACATGATCGGTCTCAATGGCCTAATCAGGATTGGCCATATAGAGCTGGCCCTCCTGCCAAACTCCCTCTATTCCAAAATCATCCTGGGTGGTGAGAGAAGGTAAATACAAAGCTTCTCTCCTCATTGATCAGTCAAAGTCCCTTCTACTCGCCTCACCCTCATCTCCAGTACTAGAGGACCTCGTAGAAAGTTGTCCCTAAGATTGCGACCACCTTGCCTCTACTTTCACCCTCTCCTCTCACCATCAGCCCGCCAGTCTGCCAACTATTCTTGCCCCCATCCGTCATCACTTAGCAGTTTCTCAACCATCTTCCCTCTTGCCCTCGTCAAACTCATATCTTCCATCAGACCCACCTTCTATCCTCTTGGTCCCCTCCCCAGCTGCCACTTCTGGCCGGCATGCCAACTAACATTGCAAACTGCGACATTGCAAACTGCGACATTCCCCGCATTCATAAAACCCACCTTCACCATCCGTCCTGTCATCTCATGGCCACCCACACTTTCCTCTCTAAGGTTCTGCGTTGTGTTTTGTGCCATCATTTCCCAGCTCCACACCCTCTGCTCTGGCATCTGCTGAGTCCACTCTACGGAACATCGTGAATGCTATCCCCTGTGGTATTGACCATTGTGCGCTGTCCCTCCCTGACCCGAGAATCATAGACATTTACAGCACGGAAGGAGGCCATTTCGGCCCATCGTGTCCGCGCCGACCGACAAAGACAAACAGCCGAATCCCACTTTCCAGCTCTGGGTCCGTAGCCCTGTAGGTTACGGCACTTCCAAGTGCACATCCAAGTACTTTTTAAATGTGGTGAGGGTTTCTGACTCTACCACCCTTTCAGGCAGTGAGTTCCAGACCCCCACCACCCTCTGGGTGAAGAAATTTCCCCTCAAATCCCCTCTAAACCTCCTACCAATGATTTTAAATCTATGCCCCCTGGTTGTTGATCCCTCTGCTAAGGGAAATAGGTCCGCCCTATTCACTCTATACAGGTCCCTCATAATTTTATACACCTCAATGAGGTCTCCCCTCAACCTCCTCTGTTCCAAAGAAAACAACCCTCTTCACCTTTCTGCAGCGCTCACATGGTCAATCATGCTGTCCTCCTCTGTTGCCTCTCCATTGTCCAGCCTCTGTGTGCTTTACCTGTCTGAACATAGCTAGTGTCCATCACCGCCACACATCACCCCTCCCTCACTGGGCCCCGCCTATCACCCCTCCCTCACTGGGCCCCGCCCATCACCCCCTCCATCACTGGGCCCCGCCCATCACCCCCTCCATCACTGGGCCCCGCACATCACCCCCCCCCTCACTGGGCCCCGCCTATCACCCCTCCCTCACTGGGCCCCATCCATCACCACCTCCTTCACTGGGCCCTGCCCATCACCCCTCCCTCACTGGGCCCCGCCCATCACCTCCCCTCCGCCCATCACCCCCCCCCTCACTGGGCACCGCCTATCACCCCTCCCTCACTGGGCCCAGCCCATCACCCCCTCCTTCATTGGGCCCCGCCCATCACCCCTCCCTCACTGGGCCCCGCCCATCACCTCCCCTCCGCCCATCACCCCCCCCCTCACTGGGCCCCGCTTATCACCCCTCCCTCACTGGGCCCCGCCCATCACCCCCCCTCCGCCCATCACCCCCCCTCACTGGGCCCCGCCCATCACCCCTCCCTCACTGGGCCCCGCCCATCAACCCTCCCTCACTGGGCCCCGCCCATCACCCCTCCCTCACTGGGCCCCGCCCATCACCCCTCCCTCACTGGGCCCCGCCCATCACCCCCTCCACCCATCACCCCCCCTCACTGGGCCCCGCCTATCACCCCTCCCTCACTGGGCCCTGCCCATCACCCCCTCCTTCACTGGGCCCCGCCCATCACCCCCTCACTCACTGGCCCCCGCCCATCACCCCCTCCCTCACTCAACCTTACCCATCACCTCCCTCGCCCATCAGTCCATTCCCCCCCTGCCCATCACCCCCTCCCCCGCTGACCCCCACCCATCACACCCTCCCTCACTGACTGCCGCCCATCACCCCTCCCTGACCCCGCCCACCACCTCCTCCCTCAATGACCCTCATGTTCTCCAGTGTCTCACTCTGTCTTCCCTCAGCAGCCTGCTCCAGATTTACTTTCCCTCCTATGCCCTCAGGTCTTTGACTCGAGTGAGCTGTTCTGCTGAGCCACACAGAGCCAGGGCTCAGTCCCTGGTGTGTGCTGTGATCCCTGAACTCAGCCCATGCTACAGCTGTCTTCAGCACCTTGGGACTCGGGAAGAGAACATCGGTCAGGAGTTCCCCTGCTGATCAGGTTAGGATAGCCGGCTATTTGGCTGTGGTGGGTATCAGAGTCAGCTGGATCAGTCTTTACCCGACAAACACTTCCTTTGCATGGCTGGTGATCAAGAGCAGAGACCCTGGATTATTGTCCCTGTCCCATTAAGTCTATAGAGTCTATCTGGCTGCAATCACCTCACTCCGCACAGTCTGGTCAGGGCACATTCTGGGGCACAGACTGGTCAGGGCACAGTCTAGTCAGAGCACAGTCTGGGGCACAGTCCAGTCAGGGCTTATCACGGTCCAATCTGCAGTCAGGTGAAATCAGACAACGCATTTCCTGCAAATCTGCGAAGACAAATCCAGTGGCGGATTAACTACCTAGTGGGACCCGGCCAGGGAACTGTCAGTGCCCCCCCCCCCCCCCCCCATCCTACCCACTGTGTGGGAGGAGCGGTATTCGGTAGGAGTGCATGGAATTGTAACTTTGCTGCAGTTAATCAGGAGTAAAACAAAACTGCAGATGCTGGAAATATGCAGCAGGGCAGTCGGTGTCCAGAGAGAGGAGACGCAGAGCGAGGGATGGAGTATTGCTGAGAGTGGGGCACTATGTCTCTCTCCAGACCCGCTGACTGGCGTGCTGAGTATTTCCAGCCTTTTACTGTTTTTCTTGCTGTGATCGATGTTTATTCTTTTTTTCCACTTTCCGATCCAGGCGCCTCTGTGGCTGTGAATAATCCAGAATCCCACATCACCATTTCTGTTAACTCATCAATAAAACCAGCTCTGTTGAAATGGGCAGACACATGGCAGATTCAATTTCACTCAGAGAAGTGTGAAGTGATACATTCTGGTAGGAAGAATGAGGAGAGACAATATAAACTAAAGGGAACAATTTAAAGAGGGTGCAGGAACAGAGTCCTGGGGGTGTACGTACACAAATCTCTGAAGGTGGCAGGACAAGGCTGTTAAAAAGGCGTACGGGATCCTTTGCTTTATAACTAGAGTACAAAAGCAAGGAAGTAATGCTAAACCTTCATAAAACGCTGGTTCCGCCCCAGCTGGAGTATTGTGGCCAATTCGAGGCCTTGGAGAAGCTGCAGGGGAGATTTACTAGAATGGTGCCAGGGGATGAGGGACTTCAGTTATGTGCAGAGACTGGAGAAGCTGGGGTTGTTCTCCTTAGAGCAGAGAAGGTTAAGGGGAGGTTTAATAGAACTGTTCAAAATCTTGATTGGTTTTGATAAACAGGGAGAAACTGTTCCCAGTGGCAGGAGGGTGGGTTGCCAGAGGACACAGATTGAAGGTGATTGGCAAAAGAGCCCAAGGGGAGATGAGTAATGTTCCTGCGCAGCGGTCTGGAGGTCCTGCACAGGCCACTCCCCGGCTTTTACACGCATGCTCAAACATTTCAATGGGCTGTGCAGCCGGTTAAAGGGACCATGCGCGAAAGAACAATTAGAGGGAACATTGGAGATGAGGAGAATGTTTTTTACACAACGAGTGGTTGTGATCTGAAAGGGCGGTGGAAACAGATTCAATAATAACTTTCAAAAGGATATTGGATCAATACTGTCATGTATGTATGCTTGGTGTTACTAGCCACAAGACGGCGCCACTGTCGGAGGTCATTGGGCTGTGCGCACATGTTTGCGGCCCAGGTATAAAAGGCAAGCCATCATGTAATGTAATTACTTTGGTATAAACTGAATCTGATGTTGGCCTACATGACACAGGAGCTGGTCGAGACATCAAAGAAACTCACCTGCATCAACACCCATAAAGGACTGTTTGTCTACAACAGATGTCCTTTTGGAATTCGCTCGGCTGCAGCCATATTTCAGAGGAACATGGAGAGTCTACTGAAGTCCATCCCTAGAACTGTCGTGTTGTAAGATGACATCCTGGTCACAGGTCGTGACACCGCCGAACATCTGAACAACCTGGAAGAGGTTCTACATCATCTGGACAAAGTGGGACTCAGACTGAAACGTTCGAAGTGCATCTTCATGGCACCGGAAGTCGAATTCCTGGGGAGGAAAATTGCTGCTGATGGCATCAGGCCTACGGACTCGAAAACCAAGGCCATCAAAAATGCACCCAAGCCTCAGAATGTGACGGAGCTGCATTCGTTCCTCGGTCTACTCAACTACTTCGGTAATTTCCTACTTCATTAGAGCCACTGCACATGCTGCTAAGAAAAGGCGACAACTGGGTTTGGGGTGCGTCTCAAGATAGAGCTTTTGAGAAAGTTACTAATCTGCTTTGCTCTAACAAGCTGCTGGTACAGTATGATCCATGTAAGTGTCTAGTATTGGCCTGTGATGCTTCGTTATATGGAGTGGGTTGCGTAATCCAACAAGCTAATGAGTGGGGTAAACTACAACCTGTTGCGTATGCTTCTAAACGTTTGTCAAAGGCGGAAAGAGCCTACAGCATGGTAAAAAAAGAAGCATTAGCCTGTGTGTATGGGGTTAAAAAGATGCATCAGTATCTGTTTGGTCTTCAGTTTGAACTGGAAACAGATGACAAGTCACTCATTTCATTGTTTTTGGAAAACAAAGGTATGAATAGCAATGCAGTGTCCCGCATCCAGAGGTGGGCACTGACATTATCTGCCTATGATTATGTCATTCGCCATAGACCTGGCCCCGAGAATTGTGCCGATGTACTGAGCCGTCTGCCGTTGCCCACACCAGAGGTGGAGACGCCACAACCTGCAGACCTACTGTTAGTCATGGATGCTTTTGAAAGTGAAGGAAGCCCTGTCACAGCTCAACAAGTTAAGACCATGGTCCAGGATCCACATCGACTTTGCAGGTCCCTTCCTGGGAAAGATGTTCTTAGTTGTGGTGGATGCATATTCCAAGTGGAGAGAGTGTATAATCATGTCATCCAGTACATCAGCAGCTACCATTGAGAGCCTTCATGTCATGTTTGCCACTCACGGTCTGCCCGACATCGTTGTAAGTGACGATGCTTCACTAGTCTGGAGTTTCAAGATTTCATGAAACTCAATGGTATCAAACATGTGACGTCAGCTCCATTCAAACCCGCATCTAATGGTCAAGCAGAGCGTGCTGTCCAAACCATCAAGCAGAGTATGAAACATGTAACTCAAGGTTCACTGTAGACTCGCTTGTCATGCATACTGCTTAGTTACAGGACAAGACCCCACACGCTTACCGGGGTCCCCCCTGCTGAACTATTGATGGAGAGGTCTCAAGACCAAGCTCTCTCTTGTCCACCGACTTGAACAATCATGTTGAATACAGACATCAAAGTCAGCAGTGGTTTCATGATTGCGCTGCTGTGCCACGCGACATTTCTGTTAACGATCCTGTGTATGTACTAAATTATGGTCAAGGTCCCAAGTGGATCGCCGGTACTGTTACAGCCAAGGAGGGTAACAGAGTGTTTATTGTCAAGCTCAAGAACGGGCAAACTTGCAAGAAACATGTTGATCAGATAAAGCTGCAGCACACGGATGAACCGGAACAGTCTGAGGAAGACACAATCAGTGACCAACCAACCTACCCTCAGTCATCAGAGGACTCCGCTGTCATCAATGATTCTGGACTTTCAAACACTGACGTGGTCAATGAATCTGGACTTTCAATCCCTGACATGGTCATTGCCACTCCCATCAGATCGGCTACCCAGCCCCCAGTCATAACAGACTCAGAACACTCGCCCAAGGCTGGAGTTGAACTGAGACGATCAACTCGGGAGTGGAAAGCCCCGGACCATCTCAATTTGTAAAAAGAATGTTACATGACAATATCCCCCTTTAAGATATTAGTTTGTATGCTTGGTGTTTCTAGCCACCAGGTGGCGCCACTGTCGGAGGTCATTGGGCTGTGCACACATGTGTGTGATCCAGGTATAAAAGGCCAGCCATCATGGAATGTAATGACTTTGGGCCCGAATAAAGCAGAGCCAAGTTTGTACCTATGTTAGTTTACAGTATTCAGTCTATCGAGTTATTACATACATAACAGGAACATTTTATCATAACATAAGAAATAGGAGCAGGAGTAGGGCATTTGGTCCCTTGAGCCTGCTCCGCCATTCAATAATGTAAAGTCCTGTCCCCTCAGTACAGATTCACACAAGGCATGTAGTGAAGTCAAGGTCACTCTGGACCTGCACCTTTATTTCACAGCTCTGGAATGCTGCACTTGCCTGAGACCTGTCCTTATATATCAGTCTCTTGCAAGTGCACCCCTGGTGGTAAGGTATGCTGGTGGTTACAGGTCATGTCTTATTACAGTCATGTATAGCATGTTAGGATACAGTTATATATAATAATGTAAGATACATGACATCACCCTCCCCCAAGGTCTTATTGTCTTTAAAGGTTCAGTCTCTCAGGTGGTCTACACTTTCGCGTGGAGCGTCTGAGTTGTTTGCCTTGGTGTCTGTTCTTCTTTGGGTGTGGTTGCTGGTATCTCGCCTGGGCTGTCTGTTTCGATTGGTGTGATTGTTGTTGACTCGCCTGGGCATTCTGTTGGGATTGCCGTTTCCTCAGGTTGTTCCCTCTGTCTGTCCACCAGGTGTGGTGCGAGTTCCACATTGTAATCTGCCTCTGGTTCCGCAGTGTTGTTGGTAAATCTGCTTTTGACTTGGTCTACATGCCTCCGGCAGGTTTTGCCATTGTCCATTTGTACTACCAGTAGCCTGTTTCCTTCCTTGCCCGTTACTGTCCCTGCAAGTCATTTGGGACCCCTGCCATAGTTTAGTACAAACACTTTGTCCCCTATGTCATTCCATCTCCCCCTCGAATTTCTGTCATGGTACTCAGTCAGCTTACGGCGCTTTGCCTCAACGATTTCGTGCATGTCTGGGAGGATTAATGAGAGCCTTGTTTTAAAGTCCTTTTCATCAACAGTTGCGCAGGGGGGATCCCAGTCAATGAGTGCGGACGAGATCTGTATGCCAGCAGCAGTCACGACAGGCGACCCTGCAGCATGGGACCTTGGATTTTAAGCATGCCTTGTTTAATGATTTGCACTGCTCTCTCCGCATGGCCATTGGAGGCTGGCTTGAACGGTGCCGTCTTGACGTGATTTATGCCGTGGTCAATTATAAAGTCTTGGAATTCTGTGCTGGTGAAGCACGGACCATTGTCACTGACCAATATGTCAGGGATTCCGTGCGTTGCAAACATGGTTGCGAGGCTCTCCACAGTGGTGGAGGTTGTGCTCGAGTTTAAAATGGTGCATTCGATCCACTTTGAAAATGCATCTACAACTACGAGGAACATTTTGCCCATGAATGGGCCCGCATAGTCTACGTGCACCCGCGACCACAGTTTGGTAGGCCAGGGCCAGGGGCTCAGTGGAGCCTCCCTGGGGGCATTGCTGAGTTGGGCACAAATGGTGCACCTTCGGACGCAGAGCTCTAAGTCCGCGTCAATACCAGGCCACCAGACGTGGGATCTGGCTATGGCCTTCATGAGAACGATCCCCGGGTGCTTGCGGTGGAGCTCCCGGACAAATGCCTCTCTGCCTCGCAGAGGCATGACTACTCGGCTGCCCCACATCAGGCAGTCTGCTTGTAGTGATAGCTCATGCATGCGCCTGTGAAAGGGTTTTAATTCCTCAGGGCAGGCATCACGAGCCTCTGCCCAGTCACCGGTTAGGACACATCCTTTTACTAAGGATAACGTGGGGTCGCTGGCCGTCCAGGCTCTGATTTGGCGAGCCATCATGGGCGAACCTGTGGACTCAAAGGCATTGATTGCCATGACTATCTCACAGTCCTGTTCGTCAGACCCTTCTGTGGTCGCCAGGGGTAGCCCGCTGAGTGTGTTGGCACAGTTGACTGTGCCTGGTCTGTACCTTATGGTATAGTCGTAGGACGCCAGCATGAGTGCTCACCGTTGAATTCGCGCCGAGGCGTTGGCGTTTATTGCCTTGCTCTCGGATAGGAGGGACGTGAGGGGCTTGTGGTCGGTTTCTAACGCGAACTTGGCCCCAAAAAGGTATTGGTGCCTTTTTTTGACACCATACACGCACGCGAGCGCCTCCTTCTCTACCATTCTGTACCCGCGCTCCGCCCGCGAAAGTGACTTGGAAGCATAAGCTATGGGTTGTAATTTGCCCGCACTATTGACATGTTGCAAAACGCATCCGACCCCATACGCTGACGCATCGCATGTGAGAACTAGCTTTTTACCTGGGTCAAAGAAAGTCAAAACACTGTTGGAACACAGAAGGTTGCGTGCCTTATTGAAGGCGCGTTCCTGGGCATCCCCCCAAAACCAATCGCACCTCTTCCTGAGTAACACATGGAGAGGCTCCAGCAGCGTGCTTAAGTTCTGCATAAAGTTCCCAAAGTAATTGAGTAGCCCGAGAAAGGTGCGCAGTTCTGAGACATTCCGGGGCCTGGGTGCCAGGCGAATTGCTTCTGTTTTGGACTCTGTTGAGCGAATTCCATCAGCGGCAATCCTTCTGCCCAAAATTCAACCTCGGGTGCGAGAAACAGGCACTTGGATTTCTTGACTCATAGGTCTACCCGATCCAACCGCTTTAGTACTTCCTCCAAATTACGGAGATGGGAGTAGGTGTCCCTGCGCGTGATAAGTATGTTGTCTTGAAATACAACCGTCCCCGGGATGGACTTGAGCAGACTCTCCATGTTGCGCTGGAATATGGCAGCTGCCGACCTGATGCCGAATGGGCATCGATTGTATATGAAAAGGCCTTGATGTGTGTTGATGGTGGTGAGTAGCTTGGATTCCTCGGTCAATTCTTGCATCATATACGCAGATGTGAGGTCTAATTTTGAGAAAACTTTACCTCCAGCCAATGTGGCAAATAAGTCCTCCGCTCTGGGCAGCGGGTACTGGTCCTGTAGGGAGACTCTGTTTATGGTAGATTTGTAGTCCCCACAGATTCGTATGGATCCATCTAGCTTCATGACATGGGACGATGGGACTTGCCCAGTCGCTAAATTCCACAGGTGATATAATGCCTTCCCGCAGAAGCCTGTCTAGTTCGTGTTCAATCTTTTCCCTCATCACATAGGGTACAGCTCTGGCCTTGTGATGGACCGGTCTTGCATCCTGTGTGATGTAGATTTTGACTTTGGCCCCTTTGAAAGTGCCCACACCTGGCTGAAAGAGATGTTCAAATCGCTTTATAACTGTTGAGCAGGAGGTCCGTTCCTCTAATGACATGGCATGGACATCATCCCATTTCCAGTTTAGTTTTGCCAGCCAGCTTCTCCCCAGCAGTGCTGGGGGGTTTCCGGGGACAATCCACAGGGGAAATCGGTTCACTGTCCCTTTGTGTGTGACAGAGAGCATGGCGCTGCCGAGGACTGGTACGATTTCTTTGGTATAGGTCCTTAGTTTGGTGTCGACCTTTGTGAGTTTTGGTCTGTCTCTCTTATACGGCCACAGTTGTTCAAATTGTTGAGCGCCCATGAGAGATTGACTCGCTCCCTTATCCAGCTCCATGTTGACAGATATCCCGTTGAGTAGGACCCTCATCATTATAGGAGGCGTCCTGTTGTAGGAGCAGCGGCCATTGATCCTGTTGACCTGCTGTACATCGGTGTCCCGGGTACTGTCCCCACCATCTTCTGGTCCGCTTTCCGACCATCCGATTCATATACCAGCTGAGCTGCCGTTTTTTGCACATGCGGGCCAAATGCCCTGTATATTCACAATTTCTGCAAACAGCCTGCTGAAATCGACATCCCCTTGCCGAGTGCCCACCCCCACACCTCCAGCACAGACCTGTTCCATTGTTCAAAGTGTTCCCAAGGAATGAGCTGCGTCTGGCTGATCTCTCTTGAGCTTCTCTCAGTTTGTAGTTGATTGCTCGCATTGTGGGTTGATGAGGTGTGAATGGCCATTCCTGTGGCCCTTGATGGCTTCTGCCTGCTGTCGAGAGCCTGTTCTCCCAGTTTTGTCTGTGTGTGGGGGTAGCAGCTTGTTTAGTGCTGTGAACTTCTTGTTCCGATATTTCGTTAGTTGTCGTACCTGCATTGTAAATCAACCTCGTTTCTTCTTCCCCTACCAAGAATGTCTGTGCAACCAGTGCTGCTGCCTCTAAGGTCAGGTTCTTGGTCTCTATGAGCTTTCGGAATATGCCTGCGTGGCCTATTCCATCAATGCAAAAGTCTCTCAGCATTTCTCTCCTCAGTTCATCGGAGAACTCACATAAACTAGCCAACCTCCGAAGTTCCGCCACGAAGTCGGGTATGCTCTGGCCCACACAGCGTCTGTAGTTGTAGAACCTGCGTCTGGCCATGTGTAGGCTGCTCGCTGGCTTCAGGTGGTCTCTTACCAGTGTGCTCAATTCTTCAAACGACTTGCTTGCTGGTTTCTCGGGTGCCAACAGATCCTTCATTCAAGCGTATGTTTTCGAGCCACAGCTGGTCAAGAGATGGGCTCTTCTCTTGTCTGCCTTATCGTCGCCTAACCAGTCTTTGGTTACAAAGCTTTGCTGGAGCCTTTCTATAAAGTCCTCCCAATTGTCTCCCGCATTGTACTTTTCATCTGATCCATTGTTCGCCATTCTGTGGATTCTGTAATCCCGTAACTCGTCGCCACTGTAAAGTCCTGTCCCCTCAGTACAGATTCACACGAGGCATGTAGTGAAGTCAAGGTCACTCTGGACCTGCACCTTTATTTCACAGCTCTGGAATGCTGCACTTGCCTGAGACCTGTCCTTATATACCTGTCTCTTGCAAGTGCACCCCTGGTGGTAAGGTATGCTGGTGGTTACAGGTCATATCTTATTACAGTCATGTATAGCATGTTAGGATACAGTTATATATAATAATGTAAGATACATGACAAATAAGATCATGGTTAGGCTTGCCTGTAACCTTTTAGAAGCTCTCTTCCCAGCAATTTCTGCCCGTGTATCTTCCTGTGGCTAACGGGAGATAAGACCTGGTCACTCTGAGTACCAACAACTCACAACAGTAACACCACCAGGAGCAACGGGACAGGAAATGGGATTAAAACACGGGCTCGTACCTAGTCTCGTCGGACAGGTACAGTTCCCGTAGGTATCAGCTGACAATATCAAAACTGTGAGAAAGGGACAGGGAAGGAGAGACAGAGACAGGGAGAGGGGGAGACAGAGAGAAAAGGAGGGAGAGGGGGAGAGGGAGAGACAGAGACAGGGAGAGGGGGAAACAGAAAGAAAAGGAGAGGGAGAGACAGAAAGAAAAGGAGAGGGAGAGACAGAAAGAAAAGGAGGGAGAGGGGGAGACAGAGAACAGGAGAGAGGGAGAGAGACGGAGAGGGAGAGGGAGAGACAGAAAGAAAAGGAGAGAGGCAGAGACAGAGAGAAAGGCAGAGACAGACAGACAGAGAGAGGGAGAGACAGAGAGAGAGAGAGAGAGAGAGAGGGAGAGACAGAGAAAGAGAGAGAGGGAAAGACAGACAGACAGAGAGAGAGGGAGAGACAGAGACAGACAGACAGAAAGAGAGGCAGAGAGAGGGAAAGACAGACAGAGAGAAAGAGAGGGACAGACAGAGAGAGAGAGAGGGAGAGACAGACAGAAAGGGAGAGACAGACAGAGAGAGAGAGGGAAAGACAGACAGAGAGAAAGAGAGGGAGAGACAGACAGAGAGAGAGGGAGAGACAGACAGAGAGGGAGAGACAGACAGAGAAAGGGAGAGACAGACAGAGAGAGAGGGAGAGATAGACAGTGAGAGGGAGAGATAGACAGCGAGGCGGAGACAGACAGAGGGACGGACTGAACAGCACAGAATTATTTACAGAATGGAAACTACAAACATTCCGAAATTATTACTGTTTTTAGAGGATGAAGAAAATCAAAGCAGCGAATCAGGGATTGAGAGCCACATTCCAAGCAAACAGCAGGGAGTGTACCTTTAATGAAAGGGAGGAGAGGGCAGACTTTCAAAGTGCTTTTGTTTTTGTTTTGGGAAAGCTGCTCGAGACAGATGCCAACACATGATGTCACTCGACAGAAATCATCGGTGATTTAAAACGCTGAGAGAGTAGCAGCTATCACTTGGAGCAAAGGCTGAGAGAGAGAGACCTGGAGCAGGTTTGGGTAGAGAGGTGGAGCAGGCTTAGAAAGAGAGAGGTGGAGCAGGTTTAGAGAGAGAGAGGTGGAGCAGGCTTGGAGAGAGACCTGGAGCTGGTTTAATGAGGGAGAGCAGGAGCAGGCTTCGAGAGAGAGCAGGATAGCGGTCAGGTTGCTGTCTAGATTTAGCAGTGAGCTGAGAACCAGACTGTGAGAGATCACAACAACCGGAATCCTCCGATACAAAATGGTTCCAAACGTTGCCTTTTGGATTTTGAGTTTGCACCTTTTGTGCCAGTCCAGCTCTTGTCAGCGACTGCTTGCTGTTACCGGAGGTAAGAATCTTGCTCCATTTTTACTCGTTTTCTTCATATTTGGGCAGAATTTCTCTGGGTTTGTTTGCCGAACCCTGGGTACATGGCCGTGAGCAGAACAGTCATTTGAAGGGTAATTTGTTCGCAACAGTGCACAGACTTTCTCCAACCACAGCCTCCTCGCTTAAACCTTTCCATGCAACACAAAGCAAGTAAAATAGTGCATCACAAATATTGATGGAGCGTTTCTGTGTGATGGTGTTGCAGCTTCTAATGTAACGTTCCTTAAATTATGCTTTTGTACCCCCCAATATGAAGATTCCAGACCCTGAACCCCCTCCCATTGGAAGATCCCAACCCATAATACAAAAGCCCATCCAATCACTCTGACACTCCTGTGCCCATCGCTCCCTCACTCCCGCTTCTCACTCCTCGATCCATCGCTCCCTCACTCCTGCTTCTCACTCCCGTGCCCATCGCTCCCTCACTCCCGCTTCTCACTCCTCGATCCATCGCTCCCTCACTCCCGCTTCTCATTCCTCGATCCATCACTCCCGGGCCCATCGCTCCCTCACTCCCACCTCTGTCACACCTGTGAAGAGTGTATGAGGATCGTTTAGGAATTAAGGTGAAATGTCGTTGCAGTGAATCTTCTACATTAGCTATTTCACTTTTCAAACTATTTTGTGCGAATTGATGACTGACGTGGTACTGAGTCTGTCCGACTTCACATCAGTACAGATACAGTCAGTAACACAGGGTGCTGGGGGAGAGGGGTTACTGAGTGACAGTGTGAGGGAACTGGATTAACATCAGTACAGATACAGTCAGTAACACAGGCTGCTGGGGGAGAGGTTACTGAGTGACAGTGTGAGGGAGCTGGATTAACATCAGTAGAGATACAGTCAGTAACATAGGCCGCTGGGGGAGAGGGGTTACTGAGTGACAGTGTGTGGGAGCTGGATTAACATCAGTACAGATACAGTCAGTAACACAGGCCGCTGGGGGAGAGGTTACTGAGTGACAGTGTGAGGGAGCTGGATTAACATCAGTAGAGATACAGTCGGTAACACAGGGCGCTGGGGGAGAGAGGTTACTGAGTGACAGTGTGAGGGAACTGGATTAACATCAGTAGAGATACAGTCAGTAACACAGGGTGCTGGGGAGAGGGGTTACTGAGTGACAGTGTGAGGGAACTGGATTAACATCAGTAGAGATACAGTCAGTAACACAGGGCGCTGGGGGAGAGGGGTTACTGAGTGACAGTGTGAGGGAGCTGGATTAACATCAGTACAGATACAGTCAGTAACACAGGGCGCTGGGGGAGAGGTTACTGAGTGACAGTGTGAGGAAGCTGGATTAATGTTGGGCGCCTGGCGTTTGTGTTCCCTTGCTGGGTGAGCCTGATGCCGCTGTCTTCATTCTCTGTGTTTAGATGGAGATGTTGGGCGTCAGATGCTTTCTCAGATGATGGAAACGAACCGGGAACTGGCAGAGATCAAAGAGCTCCTGAAACAACAGGTAAATGAGTCCCGTGATTCTCCATCTCTCTCTGCCCTACTCTCCCGAACGTGCTGATGTACAATCCTACCTGTGATTGTCAGTCTCTGGTACCGAACAAGTCATACACCCCAGAGCATGAGCGTGAGACAATTTCTGATCCTGACCTTCTACAGTGTCCCATCAAACACTCCCAGGGCAGGTACTGCACGGGGTTAAATACAGAGTAAAACTCCCTCTACACTGTCCCATCAAACACTCCCAGGGCAGGTACAGCACAGATTAGATAGAGTAAGGCTCCCTCTACACTGTACCATCTGTTATGTATTAATGCTTGGGGGTCACCAGACCCCCAGGCATTAATACATGCTGTATGCATGTAACATGTGTGCTTGGTCACCTGTATATAAGCTGGGTGTCATTGGCATGCGGGCACTCTTGGGCTGCAATAAAGATGGATCAGGTTGCATCTGAGTGAGTTTACAGTAACCAGACTCTTGAGTCATTACAATTTAACATCCCCCTTTTAAAATCTTTACAAATTAAGACAGTCTGGGGCTTTCCTCTCACGATTTGATCGTCTCAGTTCAACTTTGGCTCTGGGCGAGTGTTCTGAATCCATTGAGACTGAGGGCTGAGTAGCCGATCTGATGGGAGTGGTCATGACCACATCAGAGACTGAAGGTTCAGAGTCTGTAATGTCAGCAGAGTCCTCTGATGAGTGAACAATGGTTGGTTGGTCACTGACTACATCTTCCTCTCTTGGTTCCAGTTCATCCGTGTGCCCCAGTTTAACCTGGTCAAGGTGTTTCCTGCATGTTTGCCCATTCTTAAGCACGACAATAAAGACTCTGTTACCCTCCTTGGCTGTAACAGTGCCGGCGATGCACTTTGGACCTTGACCATAGTTCAGTACATAAACCGGATCGTTGACCGAGATGTCACGTGACACGGCAACACGATCATAACACCATTGCTGACTTTGACGTCTGTTTTCAACACGATCATTCAAATCAGGATGAACAGAGAAAGCCTGGTCTTGAGATTTCTCTTCATCAGTAGTTCACAGGAGGAACCCCAGTCAGTGTATGAGGTCTTGACCTGTTACTGAGCAATATACATGACAACCATCTCTGCAGTGAGCCCTGAGTTACACGTTTCATACTTTGCTTGATCGTTTGAACGGCACGCTCTACCTGACCATTAGAAGCAGGCTTGAATGGAGCTGATCTCACATGTCTGATGCCATTGAGTTTCATGAACTCCTGGAACTCAAGACTTGTAAAGCAAGATCTGTTGTCGCTCACAACAATGTCAGGCAAATTATCAGTAGCAAACATGATACAAAGGCTCTCAATAGTAGCTGTAGACGTGCTGCATGACATAATAACACACTCTATCCACTTAGAATATGCATCTACTATGACAAAAAACATCTTTCCCAGGAACGGGCCCACAAAATCAATGTGGGGCCTCGACCATGGGTTGGATGGCCACGACCAAAGACTCAGCGGCGATTCCACTGGTACTTTACTTATCTGCATGCAAGTATTGCATTGATGCACACATGATTCCAGATCAGAGTCAATTCCAGGCCACCATACATGAGACCTAGCAATGGACTTCATCACGACAATACCAGGATGAGTGCTATGAAGTTCACGTATTAATTTATCTCTGCCTTTCTTAGACATGATTACACGATTACCCCACAGTAAACAGTCTGACTGAATGGACAGCTCATCCTTGCGACAGTTGTAAGGTTTGGTCTCCTCACGCATTTCCATAAGTATGGCAGACCAATCACCACTGAGTACACACCGTTTCACAACCGATAAAATAGGGTCATGGTTGGTCCAGATCCTAACTTGTTGAGCAGTGACAGGGGTTCCTTCACTCTCAAAAGCATCCATTACTAACAGTAGATCTGCAGGTTGAGGCGTTTCCATCTCAGTTGTGGGTAAGGGCAGACGACTCAGTGCATCGGCACAATTCTCAGTACCAGGTCTATGACGGATGACGTAATCATAGGCAGATAATGTCAACACCCAACTTTGAATGCGGGATGATGCATTGGTATTAATACCTTTGTTTTCCGCAAACAATGAGATGAGTGGCTTGTGATCCGTTTCTAGTTCAAAACGAAGACCAAACAGGTACTGGTGTATTTTTTTTAAACCCCATACACACAGGCCAAAGCTTCTTTCTCTACCATACTGTAAGCTCTTTCCGCTTTAGACAGACTTCTCGAAGCGTACGCAACAGGTTGTAGCTTGCCTGATTCATTTGCTTGTTGGAGTACGCAGCCAACCCCATATGATGAAGCATCACAGGCCAATACGAGACGGTTACGTGGCTCGTAATGAACAAGCAACTTGTTTGAATATAGTAGATTCTTGGCTTTCTCAAAGGCTATATCTTGAGATGCACCCCAGACCCAGTTGTCGCCTTTTCTTAGTAACACATGCAGTGGCTCTAGTAAAGTGCTCAATCTGAGTAAGAAATTACCAAAGTAGTTGAGTAGCCCAAAGAACGAACGCAGCTCTGTCAAATTCTGAGGCCTGGGTTCATTTTTGATGGCCTCGGTTTTCGAATCAGTGGGCCTGATGCCATCAGTAGCAGTCGTCCTCCCGAGGAATTCGACTTAAGGTGCCATGAATACACATTTTGAGCGTTTCAGCCTTAGTCCCACTTTGTCCAGACGCTGTAGGACTTCTTCAAGATTGTTCAGATGTTCAGCAGTGTCACGACCTGTGACCAGAATGTCATCTTGAAACATGACAGTTCTAGCAACGGATTCAGTAAACTCTCCATATTCCTCTGAAATATGGCTGCAGCCGAACAAGTCCCAAAAGGACACCTGTTGTAGATGAATAGTCCCTTTTGGGTGTTGATGCAGGTGAGTTTCTTCGAAGTGTCGACAAGCTCCTGGATCATATAGGCCGATGTCAGATCCAGTTTCGTGAACGACTTTCCACCAGTTAGCATGGCGAACAGGTCATCAGCTCTTGGTAACGGATACTGATCCTGTTTCGAAAATCGGTTAATTGTAACCTTGTAGTCTCCACAAATCCTGACAGTGCCACCACTCTTCAACACAGGAACAATTGGACGAGCCCACTTGTTAAACTCGACCGGTGATATGATCCCTTCACACTGGAGTCTGTCAAGCTCAATTTCAACCTTCTCCCTCATCATGTACGGGACAGACTGAGCTTTGTGATAGACAAGCCTTGCATTGGAGTCCAGGTGAACCAGCACCTTGGCTCCCATAAAATTACCAATGCCCGGTTCAAACAAAGAAGGAAACTTTTTCAATACTGGAGCACATGAAGTATCATCCATCGAGGGCAACAGCATTCCAGTTCAGCTTGATTTTCTCGAGCCAATTCCTGCCGAACAGCATTGGACCATTACCTGGGATGATCCATAATGGTAGCTCATGAACCACACCGTCATATGACACCTCGATTGCTGCACTGCCGAGCACCGGTATGAGTTCCTTAATGTAAGTACGCAACGTGGCATTGACTGGACTCAGCTTCGGTTTCGCAGCCTTAGTGTCCCACAGCTTGTTGAATGTTCTTTGGCTCATTATCGACTGGCTCGCACCCGTGTCCAGCTCCATTGATACAGGCACGCCATTCAGCTTCACAATAACGACTATCGGCTGGCTCTTGCTCAGGAACGAATACAGTCCATTCAGTTCCTCCTCGGGTTGCGTATCCGGGCCATCACTGAACTGGTCCTCATCAACCACGTGGTGAGCTGCACCACGCTTGTTCTGTTGTGGGCAGATCCTGTGACGATGCCCCACTTTCGAACATCCATTGCATGAGTATTGTCTAAATCGACACTGATGAGGCCGATGATTGCCCCCACAACGGCAACAGGGTGAAATCTGGATCGAACCAGTTGGTGGGCTCTGAGCAGCGGCAGATTTTGCGTAAGCAGCTCTGCCCGAAGATGGCGCCATCTTGTTTACAGTACTTGCCCAAAATCCGCCCAATCTCATCCTCCACGAATCTCTCCAGGATTCCAACAGTGCCCATTGTGCATGTGAAGGTTCTTAAATTACTTCGTCGCCAATTGTAATGACTCAAGAGTCTGGTTACTGTAAACTCACTCAGGTGCAACCTGATCCATCTTTACTCTTGCCCAAGAGTGCCTGAGTGCCAAAGGCACCCAACTTATATACAGGTGACCAAGCACACATGCCACATGTGTACAGCCCGATGACCTCTGACCGCGGTGCCCTCTGGTGTCTGGTGACCCCCAAGCATTAATACATAACACCATCAAACACTCGCAGGGCAGGTACAGCACGGGTTAGATAAAGAGTAAAGCTCCCTCTACACTGTCCCATCAAACACTCGCAGGGCAGGTACAGCACGGGTTAGATACAGAGTAAAGCTCCCTCTACACTGTCCCATCAAACACTCCCAGGGCAGATACAGCACGGGGTTAGATACAGAGTAAAGCTCCCTCTACACTGTCCCATCAAACACTCCCAGGGCAGGTACAGCACGGGTTAGATACAGAGTAAAGCTCCCTTTACACTGTCCCATCAAACACTCCCAGGGCAGGTACAGCACGGGGTTAGATACAGAGTAAAGCTCCCTTTACACTGTCCCATCAAACACTCCCAGGGCAGGTACAGCACGAGGTTAGATACAGAGTAAAACTCCCTCTACACTGTCCCATCAAACACTCTCAGGGCAGGTAAAGCACGGGTTAGATAGAGAGTAAAGCTCTCTCTACACTGTACCATCTGTTATGTATTAATGCTTGGGCGTCACCAGACCCCCAGGCATTAATACATGCTGTACGCATGTGGCATGTGTGCTTGGTCACCTGTATATAAGCTGGGTGTCGTTGGCACGTGGGCACTCTTGGGCTGCAACAAAGATGGATCAGGTTGCATCTGAGTGAGTTTACAGTAACCAGACTCTTGAGTCATTACAATTTAACATCCCCCTTTTAAAATCTTTACAAATTAAGACAGTCTGGGGCTTTCCTCTCACGATTTGATCGTCTCAGTTCAACTTTGGCTCTGGGCGAGTGTTCTGAGTCCGTTGAGACTGAGGGCTGAGTAGCCGATCTGATGGGAGTGGTCATGACCACATCAGAGACTGAAGGTTCAGAGTCTGTAATGTCAGCAGAGTCCTCTGATGAGTGAACAATGGTTGGTTGGTCACTGACTACATCTTCCTCTCTTGGTTCCAGTTCATCCGTGTGCCCCAGTTTAACCTGGTCAAGGTGTTTCCTGCATGTTTGCCCATTCTTAAGCACGACAATAAAGACTCTGTTACCCTCCTTGGCTGTAACAGTGCCGGCGATGCACTTTGGACCTTGACCATAGTTCAGTACATAAACCGGATCGTTGACCGAGATGTCACGTGACACGGCAACACGATCATAACACCATTGCTGACTTTGACGTCTGTTTTCAACACGATCATTCAAATCAAGATGAACAGAGAAAGCCTGGTCTTGAGATTTCTCTTCATCAGTAGTTCACAGGAGGAACCCCAGTCAGTGTATGAGGTCTTGACCTGTTACTGAGCAATATACATGACAACCATCTCTGCAGTGAGCCCTGAGTTACACGTTTCATACTTTGCTTGATCGTTTGAATGGCACGCTCTACCTGACCATTAGAAGCAGGCTTGAATGGAGCTGATCTCACATGTCTGATGCCATTGAGTTTCATGAACTCCTGGAACTCAAGACTTGTAAAGCAAGATCCGTTGTCGCTCACAACAATGTCAGGCAAACTATGAGTAGCAAACATGATACAAAGGCTCTCAATAGTAGCTGTAGACGTGCTGCATGACATAATAACACACTCTATCCACTTAGAATATGCATCTACTATGACAAAAAACATCTTTCCCAGGAACGGGCCCACAAAATCAATGTGGGGCCTCGACCATGGGTTGGATGGCCACGACCAAAGACTCAGCGGCGATTCCACTGGTACTTTACTTATCTGCATGCAAGTATTGCATTGATGCACACATGATTCCAGATCAGAGTCAATTCCAGGCCACCATACATGAGACCTAGCAATGGACTTCATCACGACAATACCAGGATGAGTGCTATGAAGTTCACGTATTAATTTATCTCTGCCTTTCTTAGGCATGATTACACGATTACCCCACAGTAAACAGTCTGACTGAATGGACAGCTCATCCTTGCGACGGTTGTAAGGTTTGGTCTCCTCACGCATCTCCATAGGTATGGCAGACCAATCACCACTGAGTACACACCGTTTCACAACCGATAAAATAGGGTCATGGTTGGTCCAGATCCTAACTTGTTGAGCAGTGACAGGGGTTCCTTCACTCTCAAAAGCATCCATTACTAACAGTAGATCTGCAGGTTGAGGCGTTTCCATCTCAGTTGTCGGTAAGGGCAGACGACTCAGTGCATCGGCACAATTCTCAGTACCAGGTCTATGACGGATGACGTAATCATAGGCAGATAATGTCAGCGCCCAACTTTGAATGCGGGATGATGCATTGGTATTAATACCTTTGTTTTCCGCAAACAATGAGATGAGTGGCTTGTGATCCGTTTCTAGTTCAAAACGAAGACCAAACAGGTACTGGTGTATTTTTTTTAAACCCCATACACACAGGCCAAAGCTTCTTTCTCTACCATACTGTAAGCTCTTTCCGCTTTAGACAGACTTCTCGAAGCGTACGCAACAGGTTGTAGCTTGCCTGATTCATTTGCTTTTGGAGTACGCAGCCAACCCCATATGATGAAGCATCACAGGCCAATACGAGACGGTTACGCAGATCGTAATGAACAAGCAACTTGTTTGAATATAGCAGATTCTTGGCTTTCTCAAAGGCTCTATCTTGAGACGCGCCCCAGACCCAGTTGTCGCCTTTTCTTAGTAACACATGCAGTGGCTCTAGTAAAGTGCTCAATCTGAGTAAGAAATTACCGAAGTAGTTGAGTAGCCCAAGGAACGAATGCAGTTCTGTCACATTCTGAGGCCTGGGTGCATTTTTGATGGCCTCGGTTTTCGAATCAGTGGGCCTGATGCCATCAGCAGCAGTCGTCCTCCCGAGGAATTCGACTTAAGGTGCCATGAATACACATTTCAAGCATTTCCCATCAAACACTGTCCCATCAAACACTCCCAGGGCAGGTACAGCACGGGTTAGATACAGAGTAAAGCTTCCTCTACACTGTCCCATCAAACATTCCCAGGGCAGGTACAGCATGGGTTAGATACAGAGTAAAGCTTCCTCTACACTGTTCCATGTTGAGGTTGCTGAAGGCACTACATAAATGTGTTTTTTCCTGTTACTGACTTTGCTGCAATTTCTCACAGATAAAGGAGATCATCTTTCTGAAGAACACAGTGGCCGAGTGTGATATCTGTGGTGAGTAAACCAAGTGAGAATAAGCAGGAACCCACAAACACTGACACTGTGGATGATGCTTGGTTTCTGCATGCTCTCGGCGTTGAGACTCGAGGTGCTCAGCGCCCTCCCGGATGCACTTCCTCCACTTTGGGTGGTCTCTGGCCAGGGATTCCCAGGTGTCGGTGAGGATGTTGCACTTTATCAGGGAGGCTTTGAGGGTGTCCTTGAAACGTTTCCTCTGCCCACCTGGGGATCTGAGCACCTCGAGTCTCGTCGCCGAGAGCATGCAGAAACCAAGCGCAGGCAGCGGAAGGAGCGTGCGGCAAACCAATCCCACCCACCCCTTCCTTCAACCAACCACTGTCTGTCCCACCTGTGACAGAGCCTGTAATTCCCGAGGGACTGCCTATGATGTTGATGATAATGGATGGTGCTTAAAAAGGGCAGGATCTCACTCTGAGCCTCAGCGTGTGATATCTCAATCCGGTGATGGCTCGGCCGGATCCCTCTCCCCGGGGCCGGAACCCTCTCCCGGGGCCGGAACCCTCCCCCCGGGGCCGGAACCCTCTCCCAGGGCCGGATCCCGCTCCCGGGCCGGAACCCTCTCCCCGGGGCCGGAACCCTCTCCCCGGGGCCGAATCTCTCCCCCAGGGCCGGAACCCTCTCCCGGGGCCGGATCCCTCTCCAAGGGCGGAACCCTGTCCTGGGGTTGGATCCCGCTCCCGGGCCGGAACCCTCTCCCCGGGGCCGGAATCCTCTCCCCGGGGCCGGAACCCTCTCCTGGGGCCGGATCCCACTCCCGGGCCGGAACTCTCTCCCCGGGGCCAGAACCGTCTCCCCGGGGCCGGAACCCTCTCCCCGGGGCTGGAACCCTCTCCTGGGGCCGGAACCCTCTCCCCGGGGCCAGACCCTCCACCCGGGGCCGGAAGCCTCTCCCTGGGGCCGGAACCCTCTCTCCAGGGCCGTAGCCCTCTCCCGGGGCCGGAACCCTCTCCCGGGGCCGGAACCCTCTCCCGGGGTCGGATCCCTCTCCCGGGGCTTTGGGTGGCTGTGTTTCTGGGGTAAAGGCTCGTGTGCGTTCGATGTCTCAGGTCCTGTTGACAGGCTCCAACCCTCAATCCCACCCCAGGTATCCAGAGCGAAGGGAATCAGCTGCCCATCACCGTCTATCCATTTGGAAGGTGTGTTCCCAATCCGTGCTTCCCCGGGGTGCTGTGCACAGAGGCAGCAGATGGATTCCACTGTGGGGCCTGTCCCAGTGGCTTCAAGGGGAATGGAACACACTGTATCGATGTAGACGAGGTGAGTACGGTGGGAGGAGCGAGGGGTGACGAAGGAAGGCGAGGTTCAGAGTGTGGCTGGGTTCAGATCACGGCGGGGATTCGGAGGGTGAGGGTTGTGAGAGTCAGCGGCGGGACGACTGAGGGTGGGGTGGGGTGGGGGGGGGGGTTCCAGAGGACCTGGAATTCGGTGGGCACGGGTCTGGAGGGTGGAGGGGGGGGGTTGTGGTCGGAGGGCGGGGGGCTGTCGGGAAGCCATCGGGAGGGCGAGGGGTTTTGGAAGGTGGGGCTGGGGTTTGGAGGGCGTGGATGTTCGAAGGGCGGGGGTGTTCAGAGGTTGGGAGTGTTCGGTGGGCGGCGGGGGTTGGAGGGCGTGGGGGTCGTTGGAGGGCGCAAGGGCCGGAGGGCGGGGGTTGTTGGAGGGCGGGGGTTGTTGGAGGGCGCAAGGGTCGGAGGGCACGGGGTTGTTGGAGGGCGCAGGGGTCGGAGGGCACGGGGGTTGTTGGAGGGCGCAGGGATCGGAGGGCAGGGTTGTTAGAGGGCGCAGGGGTCGGAGGGCGGGGGTTGTTGGAGGGCGCAGGGGTCGGAGGGCACGGGGGTTGTTCGGAGGGGGTGACTTTGAACCGCGTCTCCCAGTCCAAATTGTTTGAAACTAATGTTGGATTGGCTATCACATTAACAAATCTACGGATCACAGGCAGGGTTAAAGCGGGGTCGGATTGGCTGAATGTTGTTATTAATCGCTCTGGGAGGAACTAGTTCTAAAGTGAAGTGAGGTTCCCGGCTCAGAGAGGGTGAAGGATGTACAGACCTGAGCACTGATACTGTGCTGGATCTCACTGCCATATTCTTAGACCAGCAAGCACCAGGTGATAAACTAATCATCCTTTCTTCCACCAGTGCCGGACACGTCCCTGCTTCCCGGGAGTCCGGTGTATTAATGCATCGCCTGGTTTTCAATGTGAGCCTTGCCCGACCGGTTACAGCGGCCCAAGAATCCAGGGAGTGGGAGAGATGTTTGCCAGAACACACAGGCAGGTGAGGAGCCAGCAGCAGACCTGAACCAAACATTGCGTAACCCCTCGATCATCACTGGAATCGTGCGTCAAGTCACAACCACTCACACTGGGCTGGACCAAGCTCAGGACTCTGTGTGACCGGGCTGGTCTGACACCCCCAGTGCTGTAGGGCTTGCTCAGAGTCTAACAGTGGACGATGCTGGACTTGGGTGTCGTGATAGGGAGGCCCTGACCCTGATTCTGACCCTTTTCCTGGCCGTGACATCGGGTTGAGGCTGGAGACCGATGGAGTGGTGCCCTGGACCCTGGTCTCACTGGGTGTGAGCGGGTATCAAGCTGGGTGTGAGCGGGAGTCAGGCTGGGTGTGAATGGGAGTCAGGCTGGGTGTGAATGGGAGTCAGGCTGGGTGTGAGCGGGAGTGACACTGGGTGTGACACTGGGTGTGAGCGGGTGTCACGCTGAGTGTGAGCGGGAGTGACGCTGGGTGTGAGCGGGAGTCAGGCTGGGTGTGAATGGGAGTCAGGCTGGGTGTGAGCGGGAGTGACACTGGGTGTGACACTGGGTGTGAGTGGGTGTCACGCTGAGTGTGAGCGGGTGTCACGCTGGGTGTGAGCGGGAGTGACGCTGGGTATGAGCGGGAGTCAGGCTGGGTGTGAGCGGGCGAGACACTGGATGTGACACAGGGTGTGAACGGGTGTGACACTGGGTGTGAGTGGGTGTCATGCTGAGTGTGAGCGGGAGTGACGCTGGGTGTGAGCGGGTATCAAGCTGGGTGTGAATGGGAGTCAGGCTGCGTGAGAATGGGAGTCAGGCTGGGTGTGAGCGGGAGTGACACTGGGTGTGACACTGGGTGTGAGCGGGTGTCACGCTGAGTGTGAGCGGGAGTGACGCTGGGTGTGAGCGGGAGTCAGGCTGGGTGTGAGCGGGCGAGACACTGGATGTGACACAGGGCGTGAACGGGTGTGACACTGGGTGTGAGCGGATGTCATGCTGAGTGTGAGCGGGAGTGACGTTGGGTGTGAGCTGGAGTGACGCTGAGTGTGAGCGGGAGTGACGCTGGGTGTGAGCGGGTGTCATGCTGAGTGTGAGCGGGTGTCACGCTGAGTGTGAGCGGGAGTGACACTAAGGTGTGAGCGGGAGTGACGCTGGGTGTGAGCGGGAGTGACGCTGGGTGTGAGCGGGTGTCACGCTGAGTGTGAGCGGGAGTGACGCTGGGTGTCACGCTGGGTGTGAGCGGGAGTGACACTGGGTGTGAGCGGGAGTGACGCTGGATGTGACACTGGGTGTGAGCGGGAGTGACGCTGGGTGTGAGCGGGTGTCACGCTGGGTGTGAGCGGGAGTGACGCTGGGTGTGAGCGGGTGTGACACTGGGTGTGAGCGGGTGTCATGCTGAGTGAGCGGGAGTGATGCTGGGTGTGAGCGGGAGTGACGCTGGGTATGAGCGGGTGTCACGCTGGGTGTGAGCGGGAGTGACACTGGGTGTGAGCGGGAGTGACGCTGGGTGTGACGCTGGATGTGAACGGGAGTGACGCTGGGTGTGAGCGGTTGTCAGGCTGGGTGTGAGCGGGAGTGACGCTGGGTGTGAGCGGGAGTGACGCTGGGTGTGAGCGGGTGTCAGGCTGGGTGTGAGCGGGAGTGACGCTGGGTGTGAGCGGGAGTGACGCTGGGCGTGAGCGGGAGTGACGTTGGGTGTGAGCTGGAGTGACGCTGAGTGTGAGCGGGAGTGACGCTGGGTGTGAGCGGGTGTCATGCTGAGTGTGAGCGAGTGTCACGCTGAGTGTGAGCGGGAGTGACACTAAGGTGTGAGAGGGAGTGACGCTGGGTGTGAGCGGGAGTGACGCTGGGTGTGAGCGGGTGTCACGCTGAGTGTGAGCGGGAGTGACGCTGGGTGTCACGCTGGGTGTGAGCGGGAGTGACACTGGGTGTGAGCGGGAGTGACGCTGGATGTGACACTGGGTGTGAGCGGGAGTGACGCTGGGTGTGAGCGGGTGTCACGCTGGGTGTGAACGGGAGTGACGCTGGGTGTGAGCGGGTGTGACACTGGGTGTGAGCGGGTGTCATGCTGAGTGTGAGCGGGAGTGACGTTGGGTGTGAGCGGGAGTGACGCTGAGTGTGAGCGGGAGTGACGCTGGGTGTGAGCGGGTGTCATGCTGAGTGTGAGCGGGAGTGACACTGGGTGTGAGCGGGAGTGACGCTGGGTGTGACGCTGGATGTGAACGGGAGTGACGCTGGGTGTGAGCGGTTGTCAGGCTGGGTGTGAGCGGGAGTGACGCTGGGTGTGAGCGGGAGTGACGCTGGGTGTGAGCGGGTGTCAGGCTGGGTGTGAGCGGGAGTGACGCTGGGTGTGAGCGGGTGTCAGGCTGGGTGTGAGCGGGTGTCAGGCTGGGTGTGAGCGGAAGTGACGCTGGGTGTGAGCGGGCGTCAGGCTGGGTGTGAGCGGGAGTCAGGCTGGGTGTGAATGAGAGTCAGGCTGGGTGTGAGCGGGAGTGACGCTGGGTGTGAGCGGGTGTCACGCTGAGTGTGAGCAGGAGTGACGCTGGGTGTGAGTGGGAGTGACGCTGGGTGTGAGCGGGTGTCACGCTGGGTGTGAGCGGGAGTGACGCTGGGTGTGACGCTGGATATGAACGGGAGTGACGCTGGGTGTGAGCGGGTGTCAGGCTGGGTGTGAGCGGGAGTGACGCTGGGTGTGAGCGGGAGTGACGCTGGGTGTGAGCGGGAGTGACGCTGGGTGTGAGCGGGTGTCAGGCTGGGTGTGAGCGGGAGTGACGCTGGGTGTGAGCGGGAGTGACGCTGGGTGTGAGCGGGTGTCAGGCTGGGTGTGAGCGGAAGTGACGCTGGGTGTGAGCGGGTGTCAGGCTGGGTGTGAGCGGAAGTGACGCTGGGTGTGAGTGGGCGTCAGGCTGGGTGTGAGCGGGAGTCAGGCTGGGTGTGAATGGGAGTCAGGCTGGGTGTGAGCGGGAGTGACGCTGGGTGTGAGCGGGTGTCACGCTGAGTGTGAGCGGGAGTGACGCTGGGTGTGAGTGGGTGTCAGGCTGGGTGTGAGCGGGTGTCATGCTGAGTGTGAGCGGGAGTGACGCTGGGTGTGAGCGGGTGTCACGCTGAGTGTGAGCGGGAGTGACGCTGGGTGTGAGTGGGTGTCAGGCTGGGTGTGAGCGGGTGTCATGCTGAGTGTGAGCGGGAGTGACGCTGGGTTTGAGCGGGTGTCACGCTGAGTGTGAGCGGGAGTGACGCTGGGTGTGAGCGGGTGTCATGCTGAGTGTGAGCGGGTGTCACGCTGAGTGTGAGCGGGAGTGACACTAAGGTGTGAGCGGGAGTGACGCTGGGTGTGAGCAGGAGTGACGCTGGGTGTGAGTGGGAGTGACGCTGGGTGTGAGCGGGTGTCACGCTGGGTGTGAGCGGGAGTGACGCTGGGTGTGACGCTGGATATGAACGGGAGTGACGCTGGGTGTGAGCGGGTGTCAGGCTGGGTGTGAGCGGGAGTGACGCTGGGTGTGAGCGGGAGTGACGCTGGGTGTGAGCGGGAGTGACGCTGGGTGTGAGCGGGTGTCAGGCTGGGTGTGAGCGGGAGTGACGCTGGGTGTGAGCGGGAGTGACGCTGGGTGTGAGCGGGTGTCAGGCTGGGTGTGAGCGGAAGTGACGCTGGGTGTGAGCGGGTGTCAGGCTGGGTGTGAGCGGAAGTGACGCTGGGTGTGAGTGGGCGTCAGGCTGGGTGTGAGCGGGAGTCAGGCTGGGTGTGAATGGGAGTCAGGCTGGGTGTGAGCGGGAGTGACGCTGGGTGTGAGCGGGTGTCACGCTGAGTGTGAGCGGGAGTGACGCTGGGTGTGAGTGGGTGTCAGGCTGGGTGTGAGCGGGTGTCATGCTGAGTGTGAGCGGGAGTGACGCTGGGTGTGAGCGGGTGTCACGCTGAGTGTGAGCGGGAGTGACGCTGGGTGTGAGTGGGTGTCAGGCTGGGTGTGAGCGGGTGTCATGCTGAGTGTGAGCGGGAGTGACGCTGGGTTTGAGCGGGTGTCACGCTGAGTGTGAGCGGGAGTGACGCTGGGTGTGAGCGGGTGTCATGCTGAGTGTGAGCGGGTGTCACGCTGAGTGTGAGCGGGAGTGACACTAAGGTGTGAGCGGGAGTGACGCTGGGTGTGAGCGGGAGTGACGCTGGGTGTGAGCGGGTGTCACACTGAGTGTGAGCGGGAGTGACGCTGGGTGTCACGCTGGGTGTGAGCGGGAGTGACACTGGGTGTGAGCGGGAGTGACGCTGGATGTGACACTGGGTGTGATCGGGAGTGACGCTGGGTGTGAGCGGGTGTCACGCTGGGTGTGAACGGGAGTGACGCTGGGTGTGAGCGGGTGTGACACTGGGTGTGAGCGGGTGTCATGCTGAGTGTGAGCGGGAGTGACGTTGGGTGTGAGCGGGAGTGACGCTGAGTGTGAGCGGGAGTGACGCTGGGTGTGAGCGGGTGTCATGCTGAGTGTGAGCGGGTGTCACGCTGAGTGAGCGGGAGTGATGCTGGGTGTGAGCGGGAGTGACGCTGGGTATGAGCGGGTGTCACGCTGGGTGTGAGCGGGAGTGACACTGGGTGTGAGCGGGAGTGACGCTGGGTGTGACGCTGGATGTGAACGGGAGTGACGCTGGGTGTGAGCGGTTGTCAGGCTGGGTGTGAGCGGGAGTGACGCTGGGTGTGAGCGGGAGTGACGCTGGGTGTGAGCGGGAGTGACGCTGGGTGTGAGCGGGTGTCAGGCTGGGTGTGAGCGGGAGTGACGCTGGGTGTGAGCGGGAGTGACGCTGGGTGTGAGCGGGTGTCAGGCTGGGTGTGAGCGGAAGTGACGCTGGGTGTGAGCGGGCGTCAGGCTGGGTGTGAGCGGGAGTCAGGCTGGGTGTGAATGGGAGTCAGGCTGGGTGTGAGCGGGAGTCAGGCTGGGTGTGAATGGGAGTCAGGCTGGGTGTGAGCGGGAGTGACGCTGGGTGTGAGCGGGTGTCACGCTGAGTGTGAGCGGGAGTGACGCTGGGTGTGAGTGGGTGTCAGGCTGGGTGTGAGCGGGTGTCATGCTGAGTGTGAGCGGGAGTGACGCTGGGTGTGAGCGGGTGTCACGCTGAGTGTGAGCGGGAGTGACGCTGGGTGTGAGTGGGTGTCAGGCTGGGTGTGAGCGGGTGTCATGCTGGGTGTGAGCGGGAGTGACACTGGGTGTGAGCGGGAGTGACGCTGGGTGTGACGCTGGATATGAACGGGAGTGACGCTGGGTGTGAGCGGGTGTCAGGCTGGGTGTGAGCGGGAGTGACGCTGGGTGTGAGCGGGTGTCATGCTGAGTGTGAGCGGGTGTCACGCTGAGTGAGCGGGAGTGATGCTGGGTGTGAGCGGGAGTGACGCTGGGTATGAGCGGGTGTCACGCTGGGTGTGAGCGGGAGTGACACTGGGTGTGAGCGGGAGTGACGCTGGGTGTGACGCTGGATGTGAACGGGAGTGACGCTGGGTGTGAGCGGTTGTCAGGCTGGGTGTGAGCGGGAGTGACGCTGGGTGTGAGCGGGAGTGACGCTGGGTGTGAGCGGGAGTGACGCTGGGTGTGAGCGGGTGTCAGGCTGGGTGTGAGCGGGAGTGACGCTGGGTGTGAGCGGGAGTGACGCTGGGTGTGAGCGGGTGTCAGGCTGGGTGTGAGCGGAAGTGACGCTGGGTGTGAGCGGGCGTCAGGCTGGGTGTGAGCGGGAGTCAGGCTGGGTGTGAATGGGAGTCAGGCTGGGTGTGAGCGGGAGTCAGGCTGGGTGTGAATGGGAGTCAGGCTGGGTGTGAGCGGGAGTGACGCTGGGTGTGAGCGGGTGTCACGCTGAGTGTGAGCGGGAGTGACGCTGGGTGTGAGTGGGTGTCAGGCTGGGTGTGAGCGGGTGTCATGCTGAGTGTGAGCGGGAGTGACGCTGGGTGTGAGCGGGTGTCACGCTGAGTGTGAGCGGGAGTGACGCTGGGTGTGAGTGGGTGTCAGGCTGGGTGTGAGCGGGTGTCATGCTGGGTGTGAGCGGGAGTGACACTGGGTGTGAGCGGGAGTGACGCTGGGTGTGACGCTGGATATGAACGGGAGTGACGCTGGGTGTGAGCGGGTGTCAGGCTGGGTGTGAGCGGGAGTGACGCTGGGTGTGAGCGGGAGTGACGCTGGGTGTGAGCGGGAGTGACGCTGGGTGTGAGCGGGTGTCAGGCTGGGTGTGAGCGGAAGTGACGCTGGGTGTGAGCGGGTGTCAGGCTGGGTGTGAGCGGAAGTGACGCTGGGTGTGAGCGGGCGTCAGGCTGGGTGTGAGCGGGAGTCAGGCTGGGTGTGAATGGGAGTCAGGCTGGGTGTGAGCGGGAGTGACGCTGGGTGTGAGCGGGTGTCACGCTGAGTGTGAGCGGGAGTGACGCTGGGTGTGAGTGGGTGTCAGGCTGGGTGTGAGCGGGTGTCATGCTGAGTGTGAGCGGGAGTGACGCTGGGTGTGAGCGGGTGTCACGCTGAGTGTGAGCGGGAGTGATGCTGGGTGTGAGTGGGTGTCAGGCTGGGTGTGAGCGGGTGTCATGCTGAGTGTGAGCGGGAGTGACGCTGGGTGTGAGCGGGTGTCACGCTGAGTGTGAGCGGGAGTGACGCTGGGTGTGACGCTGGATATGAACGGGAGTGACGCTGGGTGTGAGCGGGTGTCAGGCTGGGTGTGAGCGGGAGTGACGCTGGGTGTGAGCGGGAGTGACGCTGGGTGTGAGCGGGAGTGACGCTGGGTGTGAGCGGGTGTCAGGCTGGGTGTGAGCGGAAGTGACGCTGGGTGTGAGCGGGTGTCAGGCTGGGTGTGAGCGGAAGTGACGCTGGGTGTGAGCGGGCGTCAGGCTGGGTGTGAGCGGGAGTCAGGCTGGGTGTGAATGGGAGTCAGGCTGGGTGTGAGCGGGAGTGACGCTGGGTGTGAGCGGGTGTCACGCTGAGTGTGAGCGGGAGTGACGCTGGGTGTGAGTGGGTGTCAGGCTGGGTGTGAGCGGGTGTCATGCTGAGTGTGAGCGGGAGTGACGCTGGGTGTGAGCGGGTGTCACGCTGAGTGTGAGCGGGAGTGATGCTGGGTGTGAGTGGGTGTCAGGCTGGGTGTGAGCGGGTGTCATGCTGAGTGTGAGCGGGAGTGACGCTGGGTGTGAGCGGGTGTCACGCTGAGTGTGAGCGGGAGTGACGCTGGGTGTGAGCGGGTGTCATGCTGAGTGTGAGCGGGAGTGACGCTGGGTATGAGTGGGTGTCAGGCTGGGTGTGAGCGGGTGTCATGCTGAGTGTGAGCGGGAGTGACGCTGGGTGTGAGCGGGAGTGACACTGGGTGTGACAATGGGTGTGAGCGGGTGTCACGCTGAGTGTGAGCGGGAGTGACGCTGGGTGTGAGCGGGTGTCATGCTGAGTGTGAGCGGGAGTGAGGCTGGGTGTGAGCGGGAGTGACGCTGAGTGTGAGCGGGAGTGACACTGGGTGTGAGCGGGTGTCATGCTGGGTGTGGGCGGGAGTGACGCTGGGTGTGAGCGGGAGTGACGCTGGGTGTGAGCGGGTGCCATGCTGAGTGTGAGCGGGAGTGACGCTGGGTGTGAGCGGGAGTGACGCTGGGTATGAGCGGGTGTCACGCTGGGTGTGAGCGGGAGTGACACTGGGTGTGAGCGGGAGTGACGCTGGGTGTGAGCGGGTGTCAGGCTGGGTGTGAGCGGAAGTGACGCTGGGTGTGAGCGGGCGTCAGGCTGGGTGTGAGCGGGAGTCAGGCTGGGTGTGAATGGGAGTCAGGCTGGGTGTGAGCGGGAGTGACGCTGGGTGTGAGCGGGTGTCACGCTGAGTGTGAGCAGGAGTGACGCTAGGTGTGAGTGGGAGTGACGCTGGGTGTGAGCGGGTGTCACGCTGGGTGTGAGCGGGAGTGACACTGGGTGTGAGCGGGAGTGACGCTGGGTGTGAGCGGGAGTGACGCTGGGTGTGAGCGGGTGTCAGGCTGGGTGTGAGCGGGAGTGACGCTGGGTGTGAGCGGGAGTGACGCTGGGTGTGAGCGGGTGTCAGGCTGGGTGTGAGCGGAAGTGACGCTGGTTGTGAGCGGGTGTCAGGCTGGGTGTGAGCGGAAGTGACGCTGGGTGTGAGCGGGCGTCAGGCTGGGTGTGAGCGGGAGTCAGGCTGGGTGTGAATGGGAGTCAGGCTGGGTGTGAGCGGGAGTGACGCTGGGTGTGAGCGGGTGTCACGCTGAGTGTGAGCGGAAGTGACGCTGGGTGTGAGCGGGTGTGATGCTGAGTGTGAGCGGGAGTGACGCTGGGTGTGAGTGGGTGTCAGGCTGGGTGTGAGCGGGTGTCATGCTGAGTGTGAGCGGGAGTGACGCTGGGTGTGAGCGGGAGTGACACTGGGTGTGACAATGGGTGTGAGCGGGTGTCACGCTGAGTGTGAGCGGGAGTGACGCTGGGTGTGAGCGGGTGTCATGCTGAGTATGAGCGGGAGTGAGGCTGGGTGTGAGCGGGAGTGACGCTGAGTGTGAGCGGGAGTGACGCTGGGTGTGAGCGGGTGTCATGCTGGGTGTGAGCGGGAGTGGCGCTGGGTGTGAGCGTGCGTCAGGCTGGGTGTGAGCGGGAGTGACGCTGGGTGTGAGCGGGAGTGGCGCTGGGTGTGAATGGGAGCCAGGCTGGGTGTGAGCGGGAGTGACGCTGGGTGTGAGCGGGAGTGACGCTGGGTGTGAGCGGGTGTCAGGCTGGGTGTGAGCAGGAGTGACGCTGGGTGTGAGCGGGAGTGACGCTGGGTGTGAGCAGGAGTCAGGCTGGGTGTGAATGGGAGCCAGGCTGGGTGTGAGCGGGAGTGACACTGGGTGTGACGCTGGGTGTGAGCAGGCGTGACGCTGAGTGTGAGTGGGAGTGCCGCTGGGTGTGAGCGGGAGTGAAGCTGAGTGTGAGCGGGAGTGACGCTGGGTGTGAGCGGGAGTGACGCTGAGTGTGAGCGGGAGTGAGGCTGGGTGTGAGCGGGAGTGACGCTGAGTGTGAGCGGGAGTGACGCTGGGTGTGAGCGGGTGTCATGCTGGGTGTGAGCGGGAGTGACGCTGGGTGTGAGCGGGAGTGACGCTAGGTGTGAGCGGGAGTGACGCTGGGTGTGAGCGGGAGTGACGCTGGGTGTGAGCGGGTGTCATGCTGAGTGTGAGCGGGAGTGACGCTGGGTGTGAGCGGGAGTGACGCTGAGTGTGAGCGGGAGTGACGCTGGGTGTGAGCGGGAGTGACGCTGGGTGTGAGCGGGTGTCATGCTGAGTGTGAGCGGGAGTGACGCTGAGTGTGAGCGGGAGTGACGCTGGGTGTGAGCGGGAGTGGCGCTGGGTGTGAGCGGGCGTCAGGCTGGGTGTGAGCGGGAGTGACGCTGGGTGTGAGCGGGAGTGGCGCTGGGTGTGAGCGGGCATCAGGCTGTGTGTGAATGGGAGCCAGGCTGGGTGTGAGCGGGAGTGACGCTGGGTGTGAGCGGGACTGACGCTGGGTGTGAGCGGGTGTCAGGCTGGGTGTGAGCGGGAGTGACGCTGGGTGTGAGCGGGAGTGACGCTGGGTGTGAGCGGGAGTCAGGCTGGGTGTGAATGGGAGCCAGGCTGGGTGTGAGCGGGAGTGACACTGGGTGTGACACTGGGTGTGAGCGGGTGTCACGCTGAGTGTGAGCGGGAGTGACGCTGGGTGTGAGCGGGTGTCATGCTGAGTGTGAGCGGGAGTGACGCTGAGTGTGAGCGGGAGTGACGCTGGGTGTGAGCGGGTGTCATGCTGAGTGTGAGCGGGAGTGACGCTGAGTGTGAGTGGGAGTGACGCTGGGTGTGAGCGGGAGTGACGCTGGGTGTGAGCGGGAGTGACGCTGGGTGTGAGCGGGAGTGGCGCTGGGTGTGAGCGGGTGTCAGGCTGGGTGTGAGCGGGAGTGACGCTGGGTGTGAGCGGGTGTCATGCTGAGTGTGAGCGGGAGTGGCGCTGAGTGTGAGCGGGATTGACGCTGGTTGTGAGCGGGTGTCAGGCTGGGTGTGAGCGGGAGTGACGCTGGGTGTGAGCGGGTGTCATGCTGAGTGTGAGCGGGAGTGACGCTGAGTGTGAGCGGGAGTGACGCTGGGTGTGAGCGGGTGTCATGCTGAGTGTGAGCGGGAGTGACGCTGAGTGTGAGTGGGAGTGACGCTGGGTGTGAGCGGGAGTGACGCTGGGTGTGAGCGGGAGTGACGCTGGGTGTGAGCGGGAGTGGCGCTGGGTGTGAGCGGGTGTCAGGCTGGGTGTGAGCGGGAGTGACGCTGGGTGTGAGCGGGTGTCATGCTGAGTGTGAGCGGGAGTGGCGCTGAGTGTGAGCGGGATTGACGCTGGTTGTGAGCGGGTGTCATGCTGAGTGTGAGCGGGAGTGATGCTGAGTGTGAGCGGGAGTGACGCTGGGTGTGAGCGGGAGTGACGCTGGGTGCGAGCGGGAGTGGCGCTGGGTGTGAGCGGGAGTGACGCTGAGTGTGAGCGGGAGTGACGCTGGGTGTGAGCGGGAGTGACGCTGGGTGTGACGCTGGATGTGAACGGGAGTGACGCTGGGTGTGAGCGGGAGTGACGCTGGGTGTGAGCGGGTGTCACGCTGGGTGTGAGCGGGAGTGACGCTGGGTGTGAGCGGGTGTCATGCTGAGTGTGAGCGGGAGTGACGCTGAGTGTGAGTGGGAGTGACGCTGGGTGTGAGCGGGAGTGACGCTGGGTGTGAGCGGGAGTGACGCTGGGTGTGAGCGGGAGTGGCGCTGGGTGTGAGCGGGTGTCAGGCTGGGTGTGAGCGGGAGTGACGCTGGGTGTGAGCGGGTGTCATGCTGAGTGTGAGCGGGAGTGATGCTGAGTGTGAGCGGGAGTGACGCTGGTTGTGAGCGGGTGTCATGCTGAGTGTGAGCGGGAGTGACGCTGAGTGTGAGCGGGAGTGACGCTGGGTGTGAGTGGGAGTGACGCTGGGTGTGAGCGGGAGTGGCGCTGGGTGTGAGCGGGAGTGACGCTGAGTGTGAGCGGGAGTGACGCTGAGTGTGAGCGGGAGTGACGCTGGGTGTGAGCAGGAGTGACGCTGGGTGTGACGCTGGATGTGAACGGGAGTGACGCTGGGTGTGAGCGGGAGTGACGCTGGGTGTGAGCGGGTGTCACGCTGGGTGTGAGCGGGAGTGACGCTGGGTGTGAGCGGGAGTGACGCTGGGTGTGACACTGGGTGTGAGCGCGTGTCACGCTGGGTGTGAACGGGAGTGACGCTGGGTGTGAGCGTGTGTCAGTCTGGGTGTGAGCGGGTGTGACGCTGGGTGTGACACTGGGTGTGAGCGGGAGTGGCGCTGGGTGTGAGCGGGTGTCAGGCTGGGCGTGAGCGGGAGTGATGCTGGGTGTGACACTGGGTGTGAGCGGGAGTGGCGCTGGGTGTGAGCGGGTGTCAGGCTGGGTGTGAGCGGGACTGACGCTGGGTGTGAGCGGGAGTGGCGCTGGGTGTGAGCGGGAGTGACGCTGGGTGTGAGCGGGTGTCAGGCTGGGTGTGAGCGGGAGTGACGCTGGGTGTGAGCGGGAGTGGCGCTGGGTGTGAGCGGGTGTCAGGCTGGGTGTGAGTGGGTGTGACGCTGGGTGTGAGCGGGAGTGACGCTGGGTGTGAGCGGGAGTCAGGCTGCGTGTGAGCGGGAGTGACGCTGGGTCTGAGCGGGAGTCAGGCTGGGTGTGAGCGGGTGTGAGCGGGTGTCAGGCTGGGTGTGGACGGGTGTGAGCGGGAGTGACGCTGGGTGTGAGCGGGTGTGAGCGGGTGTCAGGCTGGGTGTGAGCGGGAGTGACGCTGGGTGTGAGCGGGTGTGAGCGGGTGTGTGCTGGGTGTGAGCGGGAGTCAGGCTGGGTGTGACAATGCGATATTCTAACCTGTGATGGAGCCTCATTCACTCTCTCTACTTTTCAGATATGTAATGACGCCGATGAGTGTGCGAACGGGTTTAATGGTGGCTGTGACCCGAACTCCATCTGCACCAACACACCGGTGAGAAACAGCACCGACTTCACCGCACGCCTCGCTCGGATACGGTACCGCACCGCGCACAACTGTCTGCATCACTGAGGGAGAGCCACCGGGGGCACGCGGGTGTGAGTGTGAACGGGTGTGACGCTGGGTGTGAATCTCAGTGTGTGCTGGGTGTGAGCGGGTGTTTGCTGGGTGTGAGTCTCGGTGTGTGTGGGTGTGAGCGGGTGTGTGCTGGGTTTGAGTCTCGGTGCGTGCTGGGTGAGAGTGGGTGTGAGCGGGTGTTTGCTGGGTGTGAGCGGATGTGAGCTGGGTGTGCGTCTCAGTGTGTGTGGGTGTGAGCGAGTGTGTGCTGGGTGTGAGCAAGTGTGACGCGGGGTGTGAGAGGGAGGTGAGCAGGTGTGTGCTCGGTGTGAGCAGGTGTGTGCTGGGTGTGAGCGGGTGTGACACTGGGTGTGCGTGGGCGGTGTGCTCAGTGTGAGCGGGTGTGTGCTGGGTGTGAGAGGGAGTTGTGTTGGGTGTGAGCGGGTGTGTGCTCGGTGTCAGCGGGTCTGAGTCTCTGGGTGTGTGCTGGGTATGAGCGGGTGTGTGCTGGGTGTGAGCGGGTGTGTGCTGGATGTGAGTCTCAGTGTGTGCTGGGTGTGAGCGGGTGTGTGCTGGGTGTGAGCGGGTGTGTGCTGGGTGTGAGTCTCAGTGTGTGCTGGGTGTGAGCGGGTGTGTGCTCGGTGTCAGCGGGTCTGAGTCTCTGGGTGTGAGTGGGTGTGCGCTGGGTGTGAGCGGGTGTGTGCTGGGTGTGAGTCTCAGTGTGTGCTGGGTGTGAGGGAGCAGGGAATAGAGGGCTATGCTGATAGAGGAGCAGAGACGGGAGGAGACGTGACTGGAGCATAAACCCTGCATGGACTGGTTGGGCTGAATTACCTGTATTTGTGCCGTATATCCCGTGTAATTCAGAGCAACATCCATCCCGTTGCTGACTATACATTAAGTGGTGATTTAGGCATTGGTTGCTGTTGAAGAAAGGGAGGTTGGAGATGGGGCAGTAGTTTGCAAGGACGGAGAGGTGGAGGTTTTGTTTTTGAGGAGAGGGGTGACGACGGCAGAATTGAGGGAAAGGAGATGGTACCTGAGGAGAGAGAACCGTTAACAATGTCGGCTAACACGGGAGCCAGAAAAGGAAGTTGGGTGATCAGCAGTTTGGTGGGAATAGGGTCAAGGGAGCAGGAAATGGGTCTCACGAACAAGATGAGCTCGGAGAGGTAATGAGGGGAATTTGGAGAGAAACTGGAGAAAGATGTGAGGTCAGGGCTAGGGCAGGGAGGATCCTTAAAGGAAGTTTAGCCGGTCGGCTAGGGGAAGAAAGAACAGGGACACAGCCCCTGGTCACAGTCCTTACTGAGAGAGAGATCAGAACGGGGACACAGCCCCTGGAAGGAAGGGAAGTGGAAGAGGCAGGTTGACGGATGGTCTCAATCTTAGAGACAAAGAAGTCTATGAGCTCCTCACACTTGTTATCGGAGGTGAGTGTGGAGGAGACAGGGGAGAGGGGTTTAAGAAGACGGTTAACAGCGGAGAATAGAAGCCAGGGTTCATCTTTGCATTCCAGAATGATTCTGGAATAGTGAGCGATTTTGGCAGAGGAGAGCAGGACCCGATAGCGCTTTGCGTGGTCCAGCAGATCTGGCGGTGAATGGCTAAACCAGGTGTCCGCCACTTCCGTTCAGGTCTGCGTCCCTTGGACTGAAGGGAGCAATGATGAGGGTCGTGCCAGGGGGCGAGAGAGTAATAGTTTGAATAGGACTAGGTTTACCAAAGGTGGCAGTGAGGGTGGGGTTGAGTAGATCGTGTCGTGGTGAATGGACGGCCAAAGTTGGGAGTTCATAAATGCAGTTGGGAGAGAGTCGGGAGAGAGGGAGGAAGTGTTTTCCAGGACGGACACAGAAGGAAGTAGGGCTGGGGGGGAGGTGGGTGGGGGGGGGAGGATGTGGGTGGAGAGCGATAGGAGGAAGTGGTCAGAGATGGCCTTATCTGCGATTGACACGATGCGAGCAGCGAGGCCATGAGAGATGGCAAGGTCGAGGGGGTGGCCGTGAATATGGAATATGGGAGCAGGGATCAGGGAGCATCAACAACAACTTGTATTTATATAATGTAGTGAGACGTCCCAAGGTGCTTGACAGGAGTATTACAGGACAATAACAAATTTGACACCGAGCCACATAAGGAGAAATTAGGGCAGGTAACCAAAAGCTTGGTCAAAGAGGTAGGTTTTAAGGCGCATCTTGAAGAAGGAGAGAGATAGAGAGGTGGAGAGGTTTAGGGAGGGGGTTCCAGAGCTTGGGGCCCAGGCAACAGAAGGCACGGCCACCGATGGTGGAGCGATTATAATCAGAGATGCTCAAAAGGGCAGAATTAGAGGAGCCAGACACTTCGGGGGGAGGAGGGGGGGGGGTGGGATGGGGGGTTGTGGCTGAAGGAGATTACAGAGATAGGGAGGTGCAAGGCCATGGAGGGATTTGAAAACAAGGATGAGAATTTTGAAATCGAGGCATTGCTTAACCGGGAGCCAGTGTAGGTCGGCGAGCACGGAGTGATGGGTGAGCAGGACTTGGTGCAAGTTAGCAACATGGATAATATGGGAGCAAGGATAGGGATAGGGGCAGGGATAGGGACTGGGATAGGGATAGGGACTTGGATAGGGATAGGGACTGGGATAGGGATAGGTACAGGGATAGGGACTGGGATAGAAACATAGAAACATAGAAAATAGGTGCAGAAGTAGACCATTCAGCCCTTCTAGCCTGCACCGCCATTCAATGAGTTCATGGCTGAACATGCAACTTCAGTACCCCATTCCTGCTTTCTCGCATACCCCTTGACCCCTCTAGTAGTAAGGACTACATCTAACTCCTTTTTGAATATATTTAGTGAATTGGCCTCAACAACTTTCTGTGGTAGAGAATTCCACAGGTTCACCACTCTCTGGGTGAAGAAGTTTCTCCTCATCTCGGTCCTAAATGGCTTACCCCTTATCCTTAGACTGTGACCCCTGGTTCTGGACTTCCCCAACATTGGGAACATTCTTCCTGCATCTAACTGTCTAAACCCATCAGAATTTTAAACGTTTCTATGAGGTCCCCTCTCATTCTTCTGAACTCCAGTGAATACAAGCCCAGTTGATCCAGTCTTTCTTGATAGGTCAGTCCTGCCATCCCGGGAATCAGTCTGGTGAACCTTCGCTGCACTCCCTCAATAGCAAGACTGTCCTTCCTCAGGTTAGGAGACCAAAACTGTACACAATACTCCAGGTGTGGCCTCACCAAGGCCCTGTACAACTGTAGCAACACCTCCCTGCCCCTGTACTCAAATCCTCTCACTATGAAGGCCAACATGCCATTTGCTTTCTTAACCGCCTGCTGTACCTGCATGCCAACCTTCAATGACTGATGTACCATGACACCCAAGTCTCGTTGCACCTCCCCTTTTCCTAATCTGTCACCATTCAGATAATAGTCTGTCTCTCTATTTTTACCACCAAAGTGGATAACCTCACATTTATCCACATTATACTTCATCTGCCATGCATTTGCCCACTCACCTAACCTATCCAAGTCGCTCTGCAGCCTCATAGCATCCTCCTCGCAGCTCACACTGCCACCCAACTTAGTGTCATCCGCAAATTTGGAGATACTACATTTAATCCCCTCGTCTAAATCATTAATATACAGTGTAAACAGCTGGGGCCCCAGCACAGAACCTTGCGGTACCCCACTAGTCACCGCCTGCCATTCTGAAAAGTACCCATTTACTCCTACTCTTTGCTTCCTGTCTGACAACCAGTTCTCGATCCATGTCAGCACACTACCCCCAATCCCATGTGCTTTAACTTTGCACATTAATCTCTTTTGTGGGACCTTGTCGAAAGCCTTCTGAAAGTCCAAATATACCACATCAACTGGTTCTCCTTTGTCCACTCTACTGGAAACATCCTCAAAAAATTCCATAAGATTTGTCAAGCATGATTTCCCTTTCACAAATCCATGCTGACTTGGACCTATCATGTCACCTCTTTCCAAATGCGCTGCTATGACATCCTTAATAATTGATTCCATCATCTTACCCACTACCAATGTCAGGCTGACCGGTCTATAATTCCCTGTTTTCTCTCTCCCTCCTTTTTTAAAAAGTGGGGTTACATTGGCCACCCTCCACTCGATAGGAACTGATCCAGAGTCAATGGAATGTTGGAAAATGACTGTCAATGCATCCGCTATTTCCAAGGCCACCTCCTTAAGTACTCTGGGATGCAGTCCATCAGGCCCTGGGGATTTATCGGCCTTCAATCCCATCAATTTCCCCAACACAATTTCCCGACTAATAAGGATTTCCCTCAGTTCCTCCTCCTTACTAGACCCTCTGACCCCTCTTATATCCGGAAGGTTGTTAGTGTCCTCCTTAGTGAATACCGAACCAAAGTACTTGTTCAATTGGTCCGCCATTTCTTTGTTCCCTGTTATGACTTCCCCTGATTCTGACTGCAGGGGACCTACGTTTGTCTTTACTAACCTTTTTCTCTTTACATATCTATAGAAACTTTTGCAATCCGTCTTAATGTTCCCTGCAAGCTTCTTCTCGTACTCCATTTTCCCTGCCCTAATCAAACCCTTTGTCCTCCTCTGCTGAGTTCTAAATTTCTCCCAGTCTCCGGGTTCGCTGCTATTTCTGGACAATTTGTATGCCACTTCCTTGGCTTTAATACTATCCCTGATTTCCCTTGATAGCCACGGTTGAGCCACCTTCGCTTTTTTATTTTTACGCCAGACAGGAATGTACAATTGTTGTAGTTCATCCATGCGGTCTCTAAATGTCTGCCATTGCCCATCCACAGTCAACCCCTTAAGTATCATTCGCCAATCAATCCTAGCCAATTCACGCCTCATACCTTCAAAGTTACCCTTCTTTAAGTTCTGGACCATGGTCTCTGAATTAACTGTTTCATTCTCCATCCTAATGCAGAATTCCACCATATTATGGTCACTCTTCCCCAAGGGGCCTCGCACAACGAGATTGCAAATTAATCCTCTCTCATTACACAACACCCAGTCTAAGATGGCCTCCCCCCTAGTTGGTTCCTCGACATATTGGTCTAGAAAGCCATCCCTTATGCACTCCAGGAAATCCTCCTCCACTGTATTGCTTCCAGTTTGGTTAGCCCAATCTATGTGCATATTAAAGTCACCCATTATAACAGCTGCACCCTTATTGCATGCACCTCTAATTTCCTGTTTGATGCCCTCCCCAACATCACTACTACTGTTTGGAGGTCTGTACACAACTCCCACTAACGTTTTTTGCCCTTTGGTGTTCTGCAGCTCTACTCATATAGATTCCACATCATCCAAGCTAATGTCCTTCCTAACTATTGCATTAATCTCCTCTTTAACCAGCAATGCTACCCCACCTCCTTTTCCATTTATTCTATCCTTCCTGAATGTTGAATACCCCTGGATGTTGAGTTCCCAGCCCTGATCATCCTGGAGCCACGTCTCCGTAATCCCAATCACATCATATTTGCACACATCTATTTGCACAGTTAATTCATCCACCTTATTACGGATACTCCTTGCATTAAGACACAAAGCCTTCAGGCTTGTTTTTTTAACACCCTTTGTCCTTTTAGAATTTTGCTTTACAGTGGCCCTTTTTGTTCTTTGTCTTGGGTTTCTCTGCTCTCCACTTTTCCTCATCTCCTTTCTGTCTTTTGCTTTTGTCTCCTTTTTGTTTCCCTCTGTCTCCCTGCATTGGTTCCCATCCCCCTGCCATATTAGTTTAACTCCTCCCCAACAGCACTAGCAAACACTCCACCTAGGACATAGGGATAGGGGCAGGGATAGGGACAGGAATAGGGATAGGGGCAGGGATAGGGACTGGGATAGGGATTGGGGCAGGGATAGGGGCAGGGATAGGGGCAGGGATAGGGACAGGGATAGGGACTGGGACAGGGACAGAAGCAGGAACATCTAAACATCCTTGTTGTGTGTTGAAGCCAAATGAGACAGTGTCAAACTGTCCTTAGAACCTCGACCTCCGACCTCATGGAGACTGAAACGTCGACCTGTGACCTTGCGGACTGGAATCTTGACCTCCAGCAGCTTCATCCAACCTAACCCCATGGGCGAGCGGGAAGCCTCCTGTTCATATTCCCCATGTTGCTGACAAACTCCCTTCTATTTCCACAGGGATCATTTCGATGCGGCGCCTGCAAGCCTGGGTACTCTGGGGACCAGAGCAAGGGGTGTCGGCCGCAGAGGAGCTGTGCAAACGGGGCCCCAAACCCGTGCCACCGTGACGCACAGTGCAACGTGGGACCCAATGACCAGATCACTTGTGTTGTAAGCAAACTTCATTTTATCTTTCAATCCTGTGACTGGCACAGGGGGCAGAGAGAGAGAGGGCCGGGGGAGAGAGTGAAGGACTGGGAGAGAGTGAGGGACGGGGGAGAGAGTGAGGGACAGGGGAGAGAGAGAGGGACGGGGGGGAGAGCGCGAGGGACTGGGAGAGAGTGAGGGACGGGGGAGAGAGAGAGGGACGGGGGGGAGAGTGAAGGACTGGGAGAGAGTGAGGGACGGGGGTAGAGAGAGGGACAGGGGAGAGAGCGAGGGACAGGGGAGAGAGCGAGGGACTGGGAGAGAGTGAGGGACAGGGGTAGAGAGAGAGAAAGGGACGGGGGGAGAGAGTGAGGGACGGGGGAGAGAGAGAGGGACGGGGGGGAGAGAGAGGGACGGGGGGAGAGCGCGAGGGACTGGGAGAGAGTGAGGGAGGGGGAAAGAGAGAGGGACAGGGGAGAGAGCGAGGGACTGGGAGAGAGTGAGGGACAGGGGTAGAGAGAGAGAAAGGGACGGTGAGAGAGAGAGAGAGAGAGGGACGGGGGGAGAGAGCGAGGGACTAGGAGAGAGTGAGGGACAGGGGTGAGAGAGAGAGGATCGGGGAGAGAGGGACTGGGAAAGAGAGAGGGATGGGGGGAGAGAGAAAGGGACGGGGTGAGAGAGAGAGAGAGAGTGAGGGGTGGGAGAGAGAGAGAGGGACGGAGAGAGAGAGAGAGATTGGGGGGAGAGAGGGGGACGGGGTAATATGTCCTTACTATACAGTACATATGCACACGAGGCCCATACTAGAGAGAAGGTGACCAATAACCTTTATTAGCCAGCACTGAAGTGGAGAAGATGGGTGGAGCTTCCCCTTTTATACCTGAAAGTTCAGGTTAGGAGTGTCTCCAACAAGTTCACCACCTAGTGGTCAGTGTTCTCACGGTGTGCAACTTAGGTCAGTTTATACATGGATTACAATGACAGTTGAATACATGACATCACTTCCCCCTAAAGTCTTATTGGGATCACAGGTTGAGTCTCTCTGGTGGTTTACGCTCCCTTGTAGAGCGCCTGAGTTGGGGCTCCGGTTGTTGGGCGCTGGCCTGAGTGTCTGCTGTTTGCGGTGCCTCAGGCCTGTCCGGACTGCCCACAGTGACTGGGCTCTCCTCCACTTGGTTCCGGTGTTCGGTCACCTGTGGTGGAGTGAACTCTACGTCGTGTTCTTCCTCTGCTTCTTCTATGGGGTTGCTGAACCTCCTTTTTTGATCCACGTGTTTGCGGCAGATTTGTCCATTGGTAAGTTTAACTACCAGAATCCTATTCCCCTCTTTGGCAATCATAGTGCTTGCGAGCCATTTGAGCCCTGCAGCGTAGTTGAGGACAAAGACAGGGTCATTGGCATCAATACATCGCGCCCTCGCATTCCCGTCATGGTAGTCACATTGTGACCAGCGCCTGCTCTCAACAATTTCTTTCCTGGTGGGTTGTATAAAGGATAACCTGGTTTTGAGCGTCCTTTTCATTAGCAGCTCTGCAGGTGGAACCCCTGTGAGCGAGTGTGGTCGGAATCTATTGGCCAACAGGAGGCGTGATAAGTGGCTTTGTAGGGAACCCCCTTGGATTCTGAGCATCCCCTGTTTGATTATCTGCACTGCTCGTTTCGCCTGGCCGTTTGAGACCGGCTTGAACGGTGCCGTTCTGACATGGTTGATACCATTTCCTGCCATGAAGTCCTGGAATTCAATGCTTGTAAAGCACGGGCCATTGCCGCTGACCAAGACGTCCGGTAGACCATGGGCGGCGAACATTGCCCGTAGACTTTCTACCGTGGCAGAGAATGTCACACTTGATCCATTGTCTACTACAACCAAAAACATTTTTCCAATGAAAGGACCTGTGTAGTCCACATGGATGCGTGACCATGGCTTGGCGGGCCAGGACCAGGGGCTAAGGGGGGCTTCCCTGGGCGCATTGCCCAGCTGGGCACACGTGTTGCACCTACGAACACAAATTTCCAGGTCTGCATCTATCCCTGGCCACCAAACGTGTGACCTGGCAATTGCCTTCATCATGACAATGCCCGGGTGCTCATTGTGGAGTTCTCTGATGAACACCTCTCTGCCCATCTGGGGCATGACTACTCGGTTTCCCCATAGTAGGCAATCGGCCTGAATCGAGAGTTCATCCTTGCGCCTGTGAAATGGTTTCAATTCCTCAGGGCATGCCCGTACGTGGCTGCCCAGTCCCCATTCAGGACACATTTCTTGACTAAAGACAGCAGCGAGTCTCTATTTGTCCAGACTTTAATCTGACGGGCTGTCACAGGTGAGCCTTCGCTTTCGAAAGCTTCAACAGCCATGACCATCTCAGCACCATGCTCAGTTGCCCCCTCGGTGCTGGCTAGTGGGAGCCTGCTGAGTGCATCGGCACAGTTTTCAGTGCCCGGTCTATGCCGAATTGTATAGTCATAGGCGGCTAACGTGAGTGCCCACCTCTGTATGCGGGCCGACGCATTTGCATTTATGGCCTTATTGTCGGCCATAAGGGAGGTTAGGGGCTTGTGATCTGTCTCTAGCTCAAATTTCCTGCCAAACAGGTACTGGTGCATTTTTTTTACTGCATATACACATGCGAGCGCTTCCTTTTCTTCCATCCTGTAGCCCCTTTCTGCCTGGGACAGACTTCTGGAGGCATAAGCTACCGGCTGTAACTGACCCTTGACATTGACATGCTGCAACACACACCCGACCCCATAGGACGACGCATCGCACGTTAACACAGGTTTCTTACACGGGTCATATAGCGTTAACAGATTGTTGGAACATAACAAATTGCATGCTCAATCAACAGCCCTTTCCTGGCTGTCCCCCCAGACCCATTCGCGACCTTTGCGTAGGAGCACGTGTAGCAGCTCTAGCAGCATGCTCAATTTGGGAAGAAAGTTACCAAAATAGTTCAGGAGCCCCAGGAACGAACGCAGCTCCGTTGTGTTACGGGGTCTGGGTGCTCTCTGGATTGCTTCCGTTTTGGATGCAGTAGGTCTGATCCCGTCTGCTGCTACCCTCATTCCCAGGAATTCTACCTCTGGAGCTAGGAAGACGCACTTCGCCTTTTTCAGTCACAGCCCTACCCGGTTCAGTCTGCGTAGCACCTCCTCCAGGTTGTGGAGGTGTTCTTCAGTATCGCAGCCCGTGATGAGGATGTCGTCTTGAAAAACCACCGTCCTTGGAATCGACTTGAGGAGACTTTCCATGTTTCGTTGAAAGATCACGGCGGCCGAGCGAATCCCGAACGGACATCTGTAGTACTCAAACAACCCCTTGTGTGTCGTGATGGTGATCAGCTTCTTCGACTCACTCGCCAGCTCCTGGGTCATGTAAGCTGAGGTCAGATCCAATTTTGAAAAAAGTTTGCCACTGGATAGCATCGCAAAGAGGTCCTCCGCTCTCAGTAGCGGGTACTGGTCTTGGAGTGACACCCGATTGATGGTGGCCTTGTAATCACCACATATCCTGACCGACCCATCCGCCTTGAGCTCAATCGGGCTCGCCCAGGCACTGAATTCGACTGGCGAGTTGATGCCTTCCCTCAGCAGGTGGTCCAATTCACCTTCTATCTTTTCCCGCATCACATACGGCACCGCTCTGGCCTTGTGGTGTACTGGCCTGGCATCTGGGTTTATGTGAATCACTACCTTGGTCCCCATGAAAGTGCCAATGCCGGGTTGAAATAGTGAGTCAAATTTGTCCAGGACCTGTGAGCATGATACTCGCTCCACAGAAGAAATTGCATTGACATCGCCCCATTTCTAGTTCATGACAGCAAGCCAACTCCCCCCCAGCAGTGCAGGACCGTCCCCCGGGACAATCCAGAGTGGCAACCTGTTCTCCGAATCTTTGTGGGTCACGACTACCGTGGCGCTGCCTAGCACCGGAATGATCTCCTTTGTATATGTCCGTAGCTGTGCGTCAATCGGCAATAATTTTGGCCTCCTGGCCTTGGATGCCCACAACTTGTCGAGCTGTTTGATACTCATCAGGGCCTGGCTGGCCCCCGTGTCTAGTTCCATTGATACTGGGATGCCATTGAGGAGCACTTTCATCATTATCGGTGGCGTCCTGGTGTTAGAACTGTATATGTACTCCACATGAACTCGCTGAACTTCAGCTTCCACCGATTTCCCCCAGTGTCCATTTGGCCTCGTAGGGCTTACATCGGGCCCGTCCTCTTCGTACATCAACCTGGCTGCAGGCTTCCTGCACATACGTGCCAAGTGACTGCTGATGTTGCAGTTTCTGCAGGTATATTGCTGATACCTGCAAGCTCTGGCTGGGTGTTTGCCTCCACACCTCAAACATGAGCCGCTGTTGGAAACAAAAGGTCCATTACCAGTCGATCATCTCTGACTGTCTCTGTAACTGTCCTTAAGCGCACCATTGACAGGTGTTGATGGCCCTGTTACTGGCCGCATTGTCCCTTGCGATGGTATGAATCGCCGTTCAGCTAGCCATTGTCTCTGTTGAATTCCCCCTTTGGGTTCGACTACATGCTGCATGTCCGATTGCCCCTGTCTGCCTGGAGAACTGTGTGCCGCATTAACAATGTTGACTCCCTGTCCATTTGCTGCATTTAAACCAAGATTTTTGTCAAACATCATTCTGGTCTCTTCCTCCCCTGAGATAAATGTCTGGGCCATCAAAGCCGCCGTTTCCAGGGTCAAGTCTTTGGTCTCAATCAGTTTCCTGAAAACCCCAGCGTGCCCGATGCCCTCAATAAAAAAGTCTCACAGCATCTCCGCTCTACATGCATCTGGGAACTTACATAGGCTCGCCAGTCGCCGGAGGTCTGCCACGAAGTCTGGAACGCTTTGCCCTTCTCGCCGCCGGTGCGTGTAAAACCGGTGTCTCACCATGTGCATGCTGCTTGCCGGTTTAAAGTGTTCCCCGATCAACTTACTGAGCTCTTCAAAAGTCTTGTCCGCCGGCTTCTCTGGCGCTAGAAGGTCCTTCATCAGGGAGTACGTCCTGGATCCACAAACCATCAGGAGATGGGCCCTGTGTTTGTCAGCCAAATCCTGTCCCAGCCATTCCTTAGTGACAAAACTTTGCTGTAGTCTCTCAATAAAATCTTCCCAATCGTCACCAACACAGTACCTCTTGTCTGTGCTGGTAGTGGCCATGCTCACGTGGTTTAAATCCCAGTTTCTCGTCGCCAATAATATGTCCTTACTATACAGTACAAATGCACACGAGGCCCATACTAGAGAGAAGGTCACTCTGTGACCAGTAACCTTTATTAGCCAGCACTGAAGTGAAGAGGATGGGTGGAGCTTCCCCTTTTATACCTGAAAGTCCAGGTTAGGAGTGTCTCCCACAAGTTCACCACCTAGTGGTCAGTGTTTCCACGGTGTACAACTTAGGTCAGTTTATACATGGGTTACAATGACAGTTGAATACATGACTGAGAGGGGGACGGGGGGGTGAGAGAGGGGGATGGGGGAGAGAGAGGGGGACGGGGGGAGAGAGAGGGGGATGGGGGGAGAGAGAGGGGGACGGGGGGAGAGAGAGAGAGAGCGACGGAGGGAGAGAGAGAGGCCGGGGAGAGAGAGAGAGAGAGGGAAGGTGGGGGGGAGAGAGAGAGAGAGAGAGAGGGATGGGGGGAGAGAGAGAGAGAGAGAGAGAGGGACGGGGCAGAGAGGGAGGGACGGTAGGAGAGAGGGAGAGAGAGAGGGACGGGGCAGAGAGGGAGGGACGGTAGGAGAGAGAGAGAGAGAAAGAGAGAGAGAGAGAGAGAGTGACGGGGGAGAGAGGAAGGGATGGGTGGGGGGAGAGAGAGAGAGAGGGACCAAGGGAGAGAGGAAGAGTCGGGGGGGGAGAGAGAGGGACCGGGGGGAGAGAGAGGGGGACGGGGGGAGAGAGAGGGGGACGGGGGGAGAGAGAGGGGGATGGAGGGGAGAGAGAGAGAGAGCGACGGGAGGAGAGAGAGGGGCCGGGGAGAGAGAGAGGGATGAGGGATGGGGGGAGAGAGAGAGAGAGAGAGAGAGAGAGAGGGATGGTAAGAAAGAGAGAGAGAGAGAGCGAGAGAGAGAGAGGGACAGGGCAGAGAGAGAAGGACCGGGGGGGAGAGAGAGAGAGGGACCTGAGGGGGACAGAGAGGGACCGGGGGAAGAGAGGGACCTGGGGAAGAGAGAGGGATCGGGGGGAGAGAGAGGGACCTGGGGGAGAGAGAGAGGGATCGGTGGGGGGAGAGAGAGGGATCGGGAGGGGATAGAGAGGGACTGGGGGGGAAAGAGAATGAGGGGGAGTGGAGTGGGAGAGAGAGAGCGGGATCAGGGGGGAAAGAGAGAGAAAGGGACGGGGGGGGGAGAGAGAGAGGGACCAGGGGAAAGAGAGCGAGGGACCGGGAGGGGGCGGAGGTGGGGGGGGCGGGGAGAGAGGGAAGGTGGGAGAGAGAGAGAGGGATCAGGGGGAAAGAGAGGGACGGGGTGGGGGGAGGAGAGAGAGAGACGGAAGGGGAGAGTGAGAGAGAGGGAGGGGAGAGTGAAAGAGAGGGAAGGGGAGAGTGAGAGAGAGGGACAGGGAAAGAGAGAGAGCGGGAGACAGAGGGACAGGAGGGGGGAGTGAATGTGGGGGTGGCGGATATAGAGTGGGACAGAGGGATGGAATGGGGGGGGGAAGGGCCGGGGGGAGCGAGTGGGACAGTGGAACGGGGTAGGGGAGAGTGACCGGGGGAGAGAGAGGGGCAGCAGACAAGGAAAGTTCCCATTCCCGGGACTGCAGTAGGCACACAAATATCAGACATATACACACTCAAGCACACACTTGTACAAATCTATTTACACTCAAGTATATGTTAACAGAAATATGTACACAGACACACAACCTCAACTCAGTGATGACTAAAGAACACTGGAAATAAAAAGCGAAGAGGTGCTCACTGATGAGCTAAGGTGGGAGAGGGAATGTGAGGGGTCACTGGCTGTTAACTGACTGGTTTACCGAATGTAAACAGTCTGACACAAAGCCAATTGTGCTGCACATGCTTTGGGAGGTTCAATAGTTTAAGGGCTTCTCTCCAATAATCTGTTGCATCGTCAATATCCGCACCATACCAGTTAGCGTCCTCTTCCTTTCTGTTCATGATATTAATTAAGATGGTCAGCCATGATCTTATTGAATGGCGGAGCAGGCTCGATGGGCCAAATGGCCGACTCCTGCTCCTATTTCTTATGTCTTTATTTTTCTAATTGCTACAGTGCGGAATCGGCTGGGCTGGAAACGGCTATACATGTGGAAGGGACACAGACATCGATGGGTTTCCAGATGTGACACTCCAATGTCCTGAAAGAAACTGCCGCAAGGTACGGATTGAATGTATTAAGAGATAGAGTGATAGAGTGAGGAAGGAGGAACTGAGAAAAAAGGAGAGGAAAGTGATGGAAAGAAGAGTAAATGAATGTTTGTTGATTGATGTGCTGTGCTCCTGTATCAGGATAACTGTGTGACAGTGCCAAATTCTGGGCAGGAAGATGCAAATGGAGATGGGATTGGAGATGCCTGTGATGATGATGCAGATGGAGATGGAGTTCCTAACCAGCAGGTTGGTGTTTGATTAAATAGATTATCACCTTGGCTCAGTGAATAACACTCACACCTCTGAGTCAGAAGGTTGTGGGTTCAAGTCCCACTCCAGAGACTCGAGCTCCTACATTATCCAGGCCGACACTCCAGTGCGGTACTGAGAGAGCGCTACACTGTCGGAGAGGCAGTACTGAGGGAGCTCCGCACTGTCGGAGGGGCAGTACTGAGGGAGTGCCGCATTGTCGGAGGGACAGTACTGAGGGAGTGCCGCACTGTTGGAGAGGTAGTACTGAGGGAGCTCCGCACTGTCGGAGGGGCAGTACTGAGGGAGTGCCGCACTGTCGGAGAGGTAGTACTGAGGGAGCTCCGCACTGTCGGAAGGGCAGTACTGAGGGAGCGCCGCACTGTCGGAGGGGCAGTACTGAGGGAGCGCCGCACTGTTGGAGGGGCAGTACTAAGGGAGTGCCGCACTGTCGGAGAGGTAGTACTGAGGGAGTGTCGCAATGTCGGAGGGGCAGTACTAAGGGAGTGCCGCACTGTCGGAGAGGTAGTACTGAGGGAACGCTGCACTGTCGGAGGGGCAGTACTGAGGGATTAAAACAGATTATCTGGTCAGTATCACATTGCTGTCTGTGGGAGCTTGCTGTGCACAAATTAGCTGCTGCGTTTCCCACATTACAACAGTGACTACACTCCAAAAGTACTTCATTGGCTCTAACGCGCTTTGGGACGTTCTGAGGATGTGAAAGGTGCTATAGAAATAGAAGTTATTTCAGGTTTTCTTTAAAAAAAATTAATTTGGTCAAAATAATAACAGAAAATGGTTGCGAGAAGCTCGGAAAGTCTCTGGGATCCGTCTCCAGAATCAGCGATCAGTCTCTGGGATCTGTCTCCAGGATCTGGGATCAGCGATCAGTCTCCAGGATCTAGGATCAGTCTCTGGGATCAGCGATCAGTCTCTGGGATCTCGAATTAGTCTCTAGGATCTGGGATCAGTCTCTGGGTTCAGGGCTCAGTGTCTGGGTTCAGGGCTCAGTGTCTGGGATCAGGGATCAATCTCAGGGAATAGTTTCTGGGATGAATTTCCTTTTGATATTCGGCACTTTAAAAATATTTGTATATTGGATCTGGCTGTCGCTGGCAAGGCCGGCATTTATTGCCCATCCCTAATTGCCCCTTGAGAAGGTGGTGGTGAGCCGCCTTCTTGAACCGCTGCAGTCCGTGTGGTGAGGGTTCTCCCACAGTGCTGTTAGGGAGAGAGTTCCAGGACTTTGATCCAGTGACAATGAAGGAACAATGATATATTTCTAAGTCGGGATGGTGTGTGAGTTGGAGGGGAATGTGGAGATGATGGTGTTCCCAAGCACCTGATGCCCCGCAAATGTAACGCCCCTATTTAAAAAAGGAGGCAGACAAAAAACTATAGACCAGTTAGCCTAACATCAGTCGTTGTGAAAATGCTGGAGTCCATTATTAAGGAAGCAGTAGTGGGACATTTGGAAAAGCATAACTCAATCAAGTAGAGTCAACATGGTTTTATGAAAGGGAAATCATGTTTGACAAATTTGCTGGAGTTCTTTGAGGATGTAATGAGCAGGGTGAATAAAGGGGAACCAGTGTTTGTGGTGTATCTGGATTTCCAGAAGGTATTCAATAAGGTGTCACATAAAAGATTACTGCACAAGATAAAAGCTCACAGGGTTGGGGGTAATATATTAGCATGGATAGAGGATTGGCTAACTTACAGAGAACAGAGTCAGGATAAATGGATCATTTTCAGATTGGCAAACAGTGACTAGTGGGGTGCGCAGGAATCGGTGCTGGGTCCTCAACTATTTATAAACTATATTAATGACTTAGATGAAGGGACCGAGTGTAATGTAGCCAAGTTTGCTGATGATACAAAGATGGGTGGGAAAGCAAGTTGTGAGGACACAACAAATCTGCAAAGGGATGTAGACAGGCTCAGTGAGCGGGCAAAAATTTGGCAGATGGAGTATAATGTGGGAAAATGTGAGGTTATCCACTTTGGCAGAAATAATAGAAAAGGAAATTACAATTTCATTGGAGAAAGTTTGCAAAGTGCTGCAGTACAGAGAGACCTGGGGGTCCTTGTGCATGAAACACAAAATGTTAGTATGCAAGTACAGCAAGTAATCAGGAAGACAAATGGAACGTTGGCCTTTATTACAAGTGGGATAGAGTATAAAAGCAGAGAAGTCCTGCTACAACTCTACAGGGTATTGGTGAGGCCACACCTGGAGTACTGCATACAGTTTTGGTCTCCGTATTTAAGGAAGGATATACTTGCATTGGAGGCTGTTCAGAGAAGGTTCAACTAGGTTGATTCCAGAGATGAGGGGATTGACTTATGAGAATAGGTTGAGAAGGTTGGGCCAATACACATTGGAGTTCAGAAGAATGAGAGGTGATCTTATTGAAACTTATAAGATAATGAGGGGGCTCGACAAGGTTGATGCAGAGAGGATATTTCCACTCATAGGGGAAACTAAAACTAGGGGACATAGTCTTAGAATAAGGGGCCGCCCATTTAACACTTTTTGTGTTTCATGCACAAGGACCCCCAGGTCTCTCTGTACTGCAGCACTTTGCAAACTTTCTCCAATGAAATTGTAATTTCCTTTTCTATTATTTCTGCCAAAGTGGATAACCTCACATTTTCCCACATTATACTCCATCTGCCAAATTTTTGCCCGCTCACTGAGCCTGTCTACATCCCTTTGCAGATTTGTTGTGTCCTCACAACTTGCTTTTCCACCCATCTTTGTATCATCTGTGGAATTTTCTGCCCCAGAGAGCTGTGGAGGCTGGGTCGTTGAATATATTTAAAGCGGAGATAGATTTTTGAGCGATAAGGGAGTGAAGGGTAATGGGGAGCGGGCCGGGAAGTGGAGCTGACATGTTCTTATGCCCTTGTCCTGCTAGGTAGTAGAGGTGGTGGGTTTGGGAGCTGCTGCCGAATTAAACTTAGGTGACATTACCCCATCTAATTTTCACAGGATAACTGCGTTCTGATCGCAAATGTCAACCAGAGAAACGCAGACAAGGATAATTTTGGAGATTTGTGTGATAACTGCAGACTGATCGTTAACAATAATCAGCAGGACATCGATGGTGATGGGAAAGGAGACGCGTGTGATCATGACATGGATGGAGATGGTAAGGTCACGGAATGGAAGGTGCGGTCTCCTGGGGAATCAGAATCTTTCGCAGTTGATTACGCCGAGTTACTCCGTACCAGGGTTAACTCGGCAGTCAGGGAGCGGGTCAGACGGAGGAGCCTCACTCACTGAGCCCCGCAGCAAGAGAAAGGCGGGACAAAACCAAGGGTTCTATGAAACCCTGTCACCCATTGCTGGTTTGTGGCAACGGTTAGCCCAGTGCTCTCGGTCTTGGACCTGTACTAGTACTGAGGAGAGGGCAGAGATTGGGGAGATGGACTGGGGTCTGCAAACATGCAGAGATTGGGATGGACAGGAGTCGGGAGCTGATGGCCAGAGGTCGTAAGAACACAGGAAAAATAAGCAGAAGTAGACTTTCGAGCCTGCTCCGCCATTCAATAAGATCATGGCTGAACTTCTAACTCAACTCCACCTTCCCAGATATACCAGTTTGTGTCTTCTACCGTGAAGTATTTGTTTAATGTCTCTATCATTTCCTTATTATCCATTATAATTTGTCCTGTCTCTGCCTCTAATGGGTCCACTTTTTCACTAATCTCATCCTCATTACATACCTATAGAAACGTTTACAATCTTTTTATATCTCTTACTAATTTACTCTCAATCTTTTTTCTCTTTCCTTTTCAATTTCTTGGTCCTCCTTTGCTGAATTCTAAAATCCTCCCAATCCTCAGGCTTACTGCTCTTTTTGGCAACATTATAAGCCTCTTCCTTTGATCTAATACTATCTTTAACTTCTCTTGTTAGCCGCAGTTGGACCACTTTTCCTGTGGGGTTTTTGTGCCTTAAAGGAATGTATGTTTGTTGTAAATTATATATTAATTCTTTAAATGCTATCCATTGCTTGTCTACCGTCATAACATTCAATGTAGTTTCCCAACCTACCTTAGCCAACTCGCCCCTCATACTGACATAGCTTGCTCTGTTTAGATTTAAGACTCTAGTTTTGGACTTAATTAAATCACTTTCAAACTCAATATAAAATTCTAGCATATTATGATCACTCTTCCCGAAAGGCCCCTTTTTAAATTAATCTCATTGCGCAATACTAGATCTAAAATAGCCTGTTCCCCAGTTTATTCTTCAACCATCTTGTATGTATTCCATGAATTCATCCTCTGCGCTATTACTGCATATTTAGTCTATAACTAAATTAATGTCTTGCATGATTACTATATTACCCTTGTTACGTGCGCCTCTAATTTCCTGATTTATACTCTGCCCAACATTACCACTACTGTGGTAAACAACTCCCATCAATGTTTTTTGCCCTTTGCTGTTTTTAGCTTTACCCAAACTGATTCTACTTCTTGATTTTCCGAGCTAAGATCCTCTCTCGCTACTGTCTTTATCCCATCCTTTATTATCAGGGCTACCCCTTCTCCTTTTCCATTTTGCCTATCTCTTATAAAAGTTAAGTATTCTGGAATATTTAGTTCCCAACCTTGGTCACTTTGCAACCACGTCTCCGTAATGGCTATTAGTTCAAACCTATTAGTTTTTATCTGCGCTATTAATTCATCTATTTTGTTGTGAATGTTTTGCACATTCAGATATAGTGCCTTTAGCTTTGACTTTTTTCTATTTCTTGATGATGTCACAGATGCCCTGTGACCTTTGTTACTCGCTCTGTCCCTTCCTGACCCACTCTGCTTATTTTTACCCAAAACTTTGCTCTGCTCTAGAGCCTTGATATTTCTCTTGCTGCTTTTAAATCAACACTTTCCTGAATCTCCCCCCTCTCCCACCCACTTCATTAGCTTAAAGCCCTGTCAGGGGCTGAAGGCCAGAGGTCAGGAGCTGAAGGCCGGAGATCGGGGGTTGGCCTGGGGTTGGGAGCTGATGGTCATTTCTTGTCCCTAATTTGATGTGCTATGGATTTCAATCATTCACTACTATTTCCAGGAATCAAGAACAGTTTGGATAACTGTGAGCGAGTTCCAAACCGGGATCAGCTGGACCGGGACGGCGATGGGGTTGGAGACGCCTGTGACAGCTGCCTAAACATTAGTAATCCCGATCAGGTAAATGACAGGTGCCCAGAACCCTTGCCCTCCACTCGAGACCCTCGCCCTCTGCCCGAGACCCTCGTCCTCCGTCCGGGACCCTTGCCTATGGACACTCACCCTCTGTCCTGAACCCTCGCCCTTCACCCGGCTCCCTTGCCCAGGACCCTCGCCCTCCGCCCAGGACCCTCGCCCTCCACCTGGGGCCCTCCGCCCTGGACCCTCGCTCTCCGCCCGGGACCCTCGCCCACTTCCCGGGACCCTCGCCCTCCTCCTGGGACCCTAGCCCTCCACCCTGGACCCTCGTTCTCCCCCTGGGACATTCCGCCCGGGACCCTTGCCCTCCTCCCGGGACCCTCGCCCTCCTCCTGGGACCCTCCTCCCGGGACCCTCACCCTCCGCCCGGGACCCTCGCCCTCCTCCTGGGACCCTCCTCCCGGGACCCTCGCCCTCCTCCTGGGACCCCTGCCCTCCTCCTGGGTCTCTCGCTCTCCTCCTGGGACCCTCGCCCATCTCCTGTGACCCTCCGCCCGGGAACCTCGCCCTCCGGCTGGGACCCTCCTCCCGGGATCATCACCCTCCTCCCGGGACTCTCGCCCTCCTCCCGGGACCCTCGCCCTCCTCCTGGGACCCACCGCCCGGGTCACTCTGTCTCTCTGGGGTTATTCGGTCACTCTGTCTCTATGGGGTCACTCTGTCTCTCTGGGGTCACTCTGTCTCTCTGGGGTCACTCGGTCACTCTGGAGTCACTCTGTCTCTCTGGAGTCACTCTGTCTCTCTGGGGTCACTCTCTCTCTGGGGTCACTCACTCTGTCTCTCTGGGGTCACTCTGTCTCTCTGGGGTCACTCTGTCTCTCTGGGGTCACTCGGTCTCTTTGGGGTCACTCGGTCTCTCTGGGGTCACTCTCTGGAGTTACTCTGTCTCTCTGGGGTCACTCGGTCTCTCTCGGGTCACTCGGTCTCTCTGGGGTCACTCTCTGGGGTCACTCGGTCTCTCTGGGGTCACTCGGTCTCTCTGGGGTCACTCGGTCTCTCTGGGGTCACTCGGTCTCTGGGTGTCCCGCTATCGGTTACAGTCCCCACTGCGCTGGGACCGGTGGAATTTAATGGTCCTGATTTGATGCTGATTTTGATTTGATTTTTCAGCTGGACGGTGATGATGACCTCGTGGGTGATTCCTGTGACACCAACATGGACAGGTGAGGGGGCAACTCCAGGGAGGGGTGTGGGCTTCCGACAGTATACAGTGAGCAGGAGCAGAGCAGCCCTGAGACACTAGCTATTCACAGCTCACTTACAACAATGCTCACCCTGAGCCTTCCACACACGGCCACTCAGCAGCCTGGAGCTGTGGGCTCAGTGGCAGGAGAAGGAGGAGTATGCGAGTGTGACTGAGGGTGGGTGAGGGTGTGTGAGGGTGGGTGAGGGTGAGTGTGTGTGAGTGTGAGTGAGGGTGGGTGAGGGTGAGTGTGTGTGAGTGAGGGTGTGTGAGAGTGGGTGAGGGTGTGTGTGTGTGAGGGTGGGTGAGAGTGGGTGAGGGTGTGTGTGTGTGAGGGTGGGTGAGAGTGGGTGAGGGTGAGTGTGTGGGGTGGAGTATTAATGTAACAGTGAACGGTTGGGATGTTATTTCTCTCTCCGCTCTCAGTGATGGTGATGGGCACCAGGACACCAGAGACAATTGCCCAATGGTCATTAACAGCGCCCAGCTAGACACAGACGGGGATGGACTGGGCGATGAGTGTGATGACGATGATGATAATGATGGAATTCCTGACACTGACCCTCCTGGACCAGACAATTGCCGGCTGGTAGTTAATCCAGCACAAGAAGATCGTGATGGTGAGTGGCAAATGTCCCTCTCTATCTTTGTCTCTCTCTGTCTCTCTCTCTCTCTATCTTTCTCTGTCTCTTGCTCTCTGTGTCTCTCTGTGTCTCTGTCTCTTGCACTCTCTTTCACTCTGTGTCTCTCTCTCTCTCTGTCTCTCTCGCTCTGTCTCTCTGATCACTGTCTCTCTCTGTCTCTTGCTCTCTCTCTCACTCTGTGTCTCTCTCTCTCTGTCTCTCTCGCTCTGTCTCTCTCTGATCACTGTCTCTCTCTGTCTCAGTCTCTGTCTCTCTTAGTGTCTCACACTGGAGATGGGCAGCACACTGGGGCAGGAGACAGAGGGGCACAGTATGAGGGAGTGGGGCAGAAAGAGAGGGAGGAATCGGGCTCGATGCAGAAGAGCTGGGTGCTCACAGTGGCATGTGGGCCTAAAGGAGGTTCCAGATGTTAGAGATCAGGCAGGTAGTTGGGGTTGAGGAGAAGCATTTTGAGGTTGATGCGTTGGGCGTTCAAGCACTAGATTGAGGGAGGGGGCAAGCGTGTGTGTGCGGGGGTGAGTCAGGTCGAGGGGAGGGGTGAGAGTGTGTGGGGGGGTGGTGAGACAGGTCGAGGGGGGGATGGTGAGACAGGGTGAGGGGGGAATGAGGCAGTGCGAGGGGGGGTGAGACAGGGCGTGGGGGAGGGGTGAAAGTGTGGGGGGGAGAGGGGGAGACAGGGTGAGGGGAGGGGTGAGACAGGTCGGGGGGGGGTGGTGAGACAGGGCGTGGGGGGGGTGAGACAGGGCGTGGGGGGGGTGAGACAGGGCGTGGGGGGGGTGAGACAGGGCGTGGGGAGGGGTGAGACAGGGCGTGGGGAGGGGTGAGACAGGGCGAGGGGGGATGAGACAGGGCGTGGGGAGGTGTGAGACAGGGCGTGGGGAGGGGTGAGACAGTGCGGGAGGGGTGAGACAGGGCGAGGGGGGGTGAGACAGGGCGTGGGGAGGGGTGAGACAGGGCGTGGGGAGGGGTGATTCAGGGCGTGGGGGGGGTGAGACAGGGCGTGGGGAGGTGTGAGACAGGGCGTGGGGAGGGGTGAGACAGTGCGGGAGGGGTGAGACAGGGCGAGGGGGGATGAGACAGGGCATGGGGGGGTGAGACAGGGCGAGGGGGCTTGCAGTGTATGTCGGGTGATGTAGCGAGGAGTCATGTTTGGAGCTGGCAGAAGCTTCAGTGAGAGGCTGAGGAACAGTGGGAGTGAGGTAAGAATGGGGGAACTTTCATGCTGATAGGGCCGTGGGGAGAGAGGGGGGCAGTGGGATTAGTTTGGGATTGATACAGGGCTATTGGTGGGGGGGGGGGAGCGCGGGGCAGTGGGATTAGTGTGGGATTGATACAGGGCTATGGGGAGAGAGCGGGGCAGTGGGATTACTGTGGGATTGATACAGGGCTATGGGGAGAGAGCGGGGCAGTGGGATTAGTGTGGGATTGATACAGGGCTATGGGGAGAGAGCGGGGCAGTGGGATTAGTGTGGGATTGATACAGGGCTATGGGGAGAGAGCGGGGCAGTGGGATTACTGTGGGATTGATACAGGGCTATGGGGAGAGAGCGGGGCAGTGGGATTACTGTGGGATTGATACAGGGCTATGGGGAGAGAGTGGGGCAGTGGGATTACTGTGGGATTGATACAGGGCTATGGGGAGAGAGCGGGGCAGTGGGATTAGTTTGGGATTGATACAGGGCTATGGGGAGAGCGCGGGGCAGTGGGATTAGTTTGGGGATTGATACAGGGCTATGGGGAGAGAGCGGGGCAGTGGGATTAGTTTGGGATTGATACAGGGCTATGGGGAGAGAGCGGGGCAGTGGGATTAGTTTGTTGATTGATACAGGGCTATGGGGAGAGAGCGGGGCAGTGGGATTAGTTTGGGATTGATACAGGGCTATGGGGAGAGAGCGGGGCAGTGGGATTAGTTTGGGGATTGATACAGGGCTATGGGGAGAGAGCGGGGCAGTGGGATTAGTTTGGGGATTGATACAGGGCTATGGGGAGAGAGCGGGGCAGTGGGATTAGCATAGTGCCAACAGAGACACAATGGTCAGGTCAGGAATAACTATGAGATGGTTGGAAGCGCTGAGTTAATGCGAGGTCACTCAGAGAAACGTGTTGTGTGAAATGTCTGACAGGTGATGGGCTGGGCGATATCTGCGAAGGTGATTTTGATGACGATAAGGTGATTGATGTCATCGATGCTTGTCCTGAGAATGCCCAGATTACGCTCACTGATTTCCGAGCCTATCAGACGGTGGTCCTGGACCCTGAGGGAGATGCACAGATTGATCCGAACTGGGTCGTCCTAAACCAGGTACCTCTCCTGTCAGTATAAGACCCACCCTGAGAGCGTGTCCTGTCAGTATAAGACCTACCATGAGAACCTCTCCTGTCAGTATAAGACCCACCCTGAGAACCTCTCCTGTCAGTATAAGACCCACCCTGAGAACCTCTCCTGTCAGTATAAGACCCACCCTGAGAGCGTGTCCTGTCAGTATAAGACCCACCCTGAGAACCTCTCCTGTCAGTATAAGACCCACCCTGAGAACCTCTCCTGTCAGTATAAGACCCACCCTGAGAACCTCTCCTGTCAGTATAAGACCCACCCTGAGAACCTCTCCTGTCAGTATAAGACCCACCCTGAGAACCTCTCCTGTCAGTATAAGACCCACCCTGAGAACCTCTCCTGTCAGTATAAGACCCACCCTGAGAACCTCTCCTGTCAGTATAAGACCCACCCTGAGAACCTCTCCTGTCAGTATAAGACCCACCCTGAGAACCTCTCCTGTCAGTATAAGACACACCCTGAGATCGTGTCCTGTCAGTATAAGACCCACCCTGAGAACCTCTCCTGTCAGTATAAGACCCACCCTGAGAACCTCTCCTGTCAGTATAAGACCCACCCTGAGAACCTCTCCTGTCAGTATAAGACCCACCCTGAGAACCTCTCCTGTCAGTATAAGACCCACCCTGAGAACCTCTCCTGTCAGTATAAGACCCACCCTGAGATCGTGTCCTGTCAGTATAAGACCCACCCTGAGAACCTCTCCTGTCAGTATAAGACCCACCCTGAGAACCTCTCCTGTCAGTATAAGACCCACCCTGAGATCGCCTGGCTTTACTGACAGACAGATTTCTCCACTTGTGGCCGGGAGGGAGGCCGACTTGTGTTTATTTAAAGAGCCTGAGCCCTTGTCTGAAAATGTTTTAAACTGCCTCACGTACAATGACCTTACCCACTGCTGAAATAACCATGGTTAGGCTCAAGTCCATCATAAGAGCATAAGAAATAGGAACAGGAGTCGGCCATTTGACCCTTTGAGCCTGCTCCACCATTCAATAAGATGACGGCTGATCTGACCATGGACTCAGCTCCACTTTCCTGCCCGTTCCCCATAACCCTTTACTCCCTTATCGCTCAAAGTCTATCTCTGCCTTAAATATATCCAAGCTCTCTGGAGCAGAGAATTCCACAGATTTACAACCCTCTGAGAGAATAAATTTCTCCTCATCTCAGTTTTAAATGGGCGGCCCCTTAGTCGAAGACTATGTCCCCTAGTTTCCCCTACGAGTGGAAATATCCTCTCTGCATCCAGCTTGTCGAGCCCCCTCATTGTCTTTTTAAGTTTCAGTAAGATCATCTCTCATTCTTCTGAACTCCAATGAGTATAGGCCCAACCGACTCAACCTTTCCTCATAAGTCAACCCCCTCATTTCCAGAATCAACCAGTGAACCTTCTCTGAACAGCCTCCAATGCAAGTATATCCTTCCTTAAATACTGAGACCAAAACTGCACGCAGTACTCCAGGTGTGGCCTCACCAATACCCTGTACAGTTGTAGCAGGACTTCCCTACTTTTATACTCTATCCCCCTTGCAATAAAGGCCAACGTTCTATTTGCTTTCCTGATCACTTGCTGTACGTGCATACTCACTTTTTGTGTTTCATGCACAAGGACCCCCAGGTCTCTCTGTACTGCAGCATTTTGCAACTTTTCTCCAATGAAATTGTAATTTCCTTTTTTATTATTTCTGCCAAAGTGGATAATCTCACATTTTCCCACATTATACTCCATCTGCCAAATTTTTGCCCACTCATTTGGTCTGTCTATATCCCTTTGCTGATTTTTGTGTCCTCCTCACAACTTGCTTTCCCATTCATCAACTTCAGTTAATCTGTAATGATGACCCTGACACTGCGCAATGTCCAACTCAGACATGTCTATCTGACAGATTTAGTTTGAGGCTGTTAATTTGAAAGATTATTTATGGTAGAGTTTGCAGTTCACAGTAACTGTTTCCAGCTGACTGACTGATGTGGTGAGGGTAAAATATCAACCGTATGATCTTTGCAAGTCTCTGACATCACACCAATGCCCTTTAAGGCCTGTGCAGCTCCGACTGACACAAGCATTCCAGATATGTAACAAGTTTGATTTGAAAAGGTTTGTGAGTTATTTTCAAGATGTGTTGCAGTGTTGTCTCACTCCTGGTTAATGTGATATTGCAGGGGATGGAGATTGTGCAGACAATGAATAGTGACCCAGGTCTCGCTGTGGGTAAGAACTTTCATCTTTTAATATTTTTAACTGAAGAAGAGATTGCTCAGTGGTTGAATCAATACTATACTGCCCTGGGAGTGTTTGATGGGACAGTGTAGAGGGAGCTTTACTCTGTATCTAACCCCGTTCTGTACCTGCCCTGGGAGTGTTTGATGGGACAGTGTAGAGGGAGCTTTACTCTGTATCTAACCCCGTGCTGTACCTGCCCTGGGAGTGTTTGATGGGACAGTGTAGAGGGAGCTTTACTCTGTATCTAACCCCGTGCTGTACCTGCCCTGGGAGTGTTTGATGGGACAGTGTAGAGGGAGCTTTACTCTGTATCTAACCCCCTGTACCTGCCCTGGGAGTGTTTGATGGGACAGTGTAGAGGGAGCTTTACTCTGTATCTAACCCCGTGCTGTACCTGCCCTGGGAGTGTTTGATGGGACAGTGTAGAGGGAGCTTTACTCTGTATCTAACCCCGTGCTGTACCTGCCCTGGGAGTGTTTGATGGGACAGTGTAGAGGGAGCTTTACTCTGTATCTAACCCGTGCTGTGTGATGAAGGAGTTGCTGCCTGGCATCCATACATCGCGGGTGTACTCGCCTCTCCCTCAGACATTGTTGCTCCTCCACTTTACAGCTGCGGTGTCGAGACAGAGACGATACAGGGACCGACCTTTCCCCCCCGACCCTTTGCTCCCCCACCGGATCCTCCGCCCCACTCTTCCCCCCGACCCCTCCCTCCCCGACCCGATACAACCCCCCGGCCCTTAGTGACCCCGACATTGTTCAATATTTATTCTGTGTCCTGTGCCTTCTCCACAGGTTACACGGCCTTTAACGGTGTGGATTTTGAAGGAACGTTTCACGTGAACACGGAGACTGATGATGATTATGCTGGATTTATCTTCGGCTATCAGGACAGCTCCAGCTTCTACGTGGTGATGTGGAAACAGACCGAGCAAACGTACTGGCAGGCCAATCCCTTCCGCGCTGTGGCCGACCCTGGAATCCAGCTCAAGGTGGGTGAGCGCCTCTATCCACAATCTGCACATCACCGGGCCCAGCCCACAGGCCGGAGACACGTCCCCTCCCCTCCCCTCCCCCACCGCTTCCTCACCCCCTCCCTGTCACGCCCTCCCACCCTACCCCCCTCCCCTCTGCCTCACATCCCCTCCCCACCTCCTTCACATCCGCTCCCCGCCCCCATCCCCTCACCTCCCCTCCCCACCTCCCCTCAACTCACCTCCCCACTCCCTCATCGCCCCTCCCCCTACGTCCCATCAGCCCCTCCCCACGTCACCACCTCCCCCTCCACCCCCGGTTAAATGTAACAATGCCTCCCTGCTTTTGTGGAGGGGGCGCGGGGCGAGGGGAGGCACAGGGAGAGGGTAGGTGAGGGGGGCACGGGGCAAGGGAAGGGGGGGCTCAGGGAGAGGGGGGAGGAGAGGGGAGAGGGGCGGTGAGGAGAGGAGGTAAGTGGGGAAGGGGAGGGGTGGGGGGGGTAGAGGGGCGTTGCACAGTGTCAAGGTGACATGCTTTCGATCTGCGGATGAAGAATCCTTTGCTGGTGAGCTATAATCGATACTGATCGCCTGTGCACTGCCTGTAAGGGGTTGTGCTTTACCGTATCATTGACATGTTTCAATATTTCCTGGCCCTCAAACTTGTAATTGAGGTAAAGGGTTTGTGATAATCCTCTCCAAACCCCACAGATCCCTGTACTGATGGAATATCTCACTCTGCTGTACACAGGCGGTGAAATCTCAGACTGGCCCCGGGCAACATCTGCGCAATGCACTCTGGCACACCGGGGACACCAGTGATCAGGTCCGACTCCTGTGGAAAGACCCTCGGAACGTTGGGTGGAAAGACAAGACTTCGTATCGCTGGTTCCTGCAGCACCGGCCACAGGTCGGATACATCAGGTGGGCACCATCTCCCGGGGGTCAGGAGTCAGGGGTCAGTCTCATCGGGAGCAGGGGCCGCACTCTCCCCGGGGGTTAGGTGTCACAGTCTCCCCAGGGTTTCAGGGTCACAGTCTGCCCAGGGGTCAGGTGTCACAGTCTACCCAGGGTCAGGGGTCACAGTCTACCCAGGGGTCGCAGTCTCCCCGGGGGTCAAGGGTCGCACTCTCCCCAGGGATAGAAACATAGAAAATAGGTGCAGGAGTAGGCCATTCGGCCCTTCTAGCCTGCACCGCCATTCAATGAGTTCATGGCTGAACATGCAACTTCAGTACCCCATTCCTGCTTTCTCTCCATACCTCTTGATCCCCCGAGTAGTAAGGACTACATCTAACTCCTTTTTGAATATATTTAGTGAATTGGCCTCAACAACTTTCTCTGGTAGAGAATTCCACAGGTTCACCACTCTCTGGGTGAAGAAGTTTCTCCTCATCTCGGTCCTAAATGGCTTACCCCTTATCCTTAGACTGTGACCCCTGGTTCTGGACTTCCCCAACATTGGGAACATTCTTCCTGCATCTAACCTGTCTAAACCCATCAGAATTTTAAACGTTTCTATGAGGTCCCCTCTCATTCTTCTGAACTTCAGTGAATACAAGCCCAGATGATCCAGTCTTTCTTGATAGGTCAGTCCCGCCATCCCGGGAATCAGTCTGGTGAACCTTCGCTGCACTCCCTCAATAGCAAGAATGTCCTTCCTCAGGTTAGGAGACCAAAAATGTACACAATACTCCAGGTGTGGCCTCACCAAGGCCCTGTACAACTGTAGCAACACCTCCCTGCCCCTGTACTCAAATCCCCTCACTATAAAGGCCAACATGCCATTTGCTTTCTTAACCGCCTGCTGTACCTGCATGCCAACCTTCAATGACTGATGTACCATGACACCCAGGTCTCGTTGCACCTCCCCTTTTCCTAATCTGTCACCATTCAGATAATAGTCTGTCTCTCTGTTTTTACCACCAAAGTGGATAACCTCACATTTATCCACATTATACTTCATCTGCCATGCATTTGCCCACTCACCTAACCTATCCAAGTCGCTCTGCAGCCTCATAGCATCCTCCTCGCAGCTCACACTGCCACCTAACTTAGTGTCATCCGCAAATTTGGAGATACTACATTTAATCCCCTCGTCTAAATCATTAATGTACAGTGTAAACAGCTGGGGCCCCAGCACAGAACCTTGCGGTACCCCACTAGTCACCGCCTGCCATTCTGAAAAGTACCCATTTACTCCTACTCTTTGCTTCCTGTCTGACAACCAGTTCTCGATCCATGTCAGCACACTACCCCCAATCCCATGTGCTTTAACTTTGCACATTAATCTCTTGTGTGGGACCTTGTCGAAAGCCTTCTGAAAGTCCAAATATACCAAATCAACTGGTTCTCCCTTGTCCACTCTACTGGAAACATCCTCAAAAAATTCCAGAAGATTTGTCAAGCATGATTTCCCTTTCACAAATCCATGCTGACTTGCACCTATCATGTCACCTCTTTCCAAATGCGCTGCTATGACATCCTTAATAATTGATTCCATCATCTTACCCACTACCGATGTCAGGCTGACCGGTCTATAATTCCCTGTTTTCTCTCTCCTTTTTTAAAAAGTGGGGTTACATTGGCTACCCTCCACTCGATAGGAACTGATCCAGAGTCAATGGAATGTTGGAAAATGACTGTCAATGCATCCGCTATTTCCAAGGCCACCTCCTTAAGTACTCTGGGATGCAGTCCATCAGGCTTTGGGGATTTATCAGCTTTCAATCCCATCAATTTCCCCAACACAATTTCCTGACTAATAAGGATTTCCCTCAGTTCCTCCTCCTTACTAGATCCTCCGACCCCTTTTATATCCGGAAGGTTGTTAGTGTCCTCCTTAGTGAATACCGAACCAAAGTACTTGTTCAATTGGTCCGCCATTTCTTTGTTCCCCGTTATGACTTCCCCTGATTCTGACTGCAGGGGACCTACGTTTGTCTTTACTAACCTTTTTCTCTTTACATATCTATAGAAACTTTTGCAATCCGTCTTAATGTTCCCTGCAAGCTTCTTCTCGTACTCCATTTTCCCTGCCCTAATCAAACCCTTGGTCCTCCTCTGCTGAGTTCTAAATTTCTCCCAGTCTCCGGGTTTGCTGCTATTTCTGGCCAATTTGTATGCCACTTCCTTGACTTTAATGCTATCCCTGATTTCCCTTGATAGGCACAGTTGAGCCACCTTTCCTTTTTTATTTTTACGCCAGACAGGAATGTACAATTGTTGTAGTTCATCCATGCGGTCTCTAAATGTCTGTCATTGCCCATCCACAGTCAACCCCTTAAGTATCATTCGCCAATCAATCCTAGCCAATTCACGCCTCAAAGCTTCAAAGTTACCCTTCTTTAAGTTCTGGACCATGGTCTCTGAATTAACTGTTTCATTCTCCATCCTAATGCAGAATCCCACCATATTATGGTCACTGTTCCCCAAGGGGCCTCGCACAACGAGATTGCTAATTAATCCTCTCTCATTACACAACACCCAGTCTAAGATGGCCTCCCCCCTAGTTGATTCCTCGACATATTGGTCTAGAAAACCATCCCTTATGCACTCCAGGAAATTCTCCTCCACTGTATTGCTTCCAGTTTGGTTAACCCAATCTATGTGCATATTAAAGTCACCCATTATAACTGCTGCACCCTTATTGCATGCACCCCTAATTTCCTGTTTGATGCCCTCCCCAACATCACTACTACTGTTTGGAGGTCTGTACACAACTCCCACTAACTTTTTTGCCCTTTGGTGTTCTGCAGCTCTACCCATATAGATTCCACATCATCCAAGCTAATGTCCTTCCTAACTATTGCATTAATCTCATCTTTAACCAGCAATGCTACCCCACCTCCTTTTCCTTTTATTCTATCCTTCCTGAATGTTGAATACCCCTGGATGTTGAGTTCCCAGCCCTGATCATCCTGGAGCCACCTCTCCGTAATCCCAATCACATCATATTTGTTAACATCTATTTGCACAGTTAATTCATCCACCTTATTACAGATACTCCTTGCATTAAGACACAAAGCCTTCAGGCTTGTTTTTTTAACACCCTTTGTCCTTTTAGAATTTTGCTGTACAGTGGCCCTTTTTGTTCGTTGTCTTGGGTTTCTCCGCCCTCCACTTTTCCTCATCTCCTTTCTTTCTTTTGCTTTTGTCTCCTTTTTGTCTCCCTCTGTCTCCTGCATTGGTTCCCATCCCCTTGCCATATTAGTTTAACTCCTCCCCAACAGCACTAGCAAACACTCCCCCTAGGACATTGGTTCCGGTCCTGCCCAGGTGCAGACCGTCCGGTTTGTACTGGTCCCACCTCCCCCAGAACCGGTTCCAATGCCCCAGGAATTTGAATCCCTCCTCCTGCACCACTGCTCAAGCCACGTATTCATCTGCGCTATCCTCCGATTCCTACTCTGACTAGCACGTGGCACTGGTAGCAATCCCGAGATTACTACTTTTGAGGTCCTACTTTTTAATTTAGCTCCTAGCTCCTTAAATTCGTTTTGTAGGACCTCATCCCTTTTTTTACCTATATAGTTGGTACCAATGTGCACCACGACAACTGGCTGTTCTCCCACCCTTTTGAGAATGTCCTGCACCCGCTCCGAGACATCCTTGACCCTTGCACCAGGGAGGCAACATACCATCCTGGAGTCTCGGTTGCGGCCGCAGAAACGCCTATCTATTCCCCTTACAATTGAATCCCCTATCACTATCGCTCTCCCACTCTTTTTCCTGCCCTCCTGTGCAACAGAGCCAGCCACGGTGCCATGAACTTGGCTGCTGCTGCCCTCCCCTGATGAGTCAACCCCCCCAACAGTACCCAAAGCAGTGTATCTGTTTTGCAGGGGGATGACCACAGGGGACCCCTGCACTACCTTCCTTGCACTGCTCTTCCTGGTGGTCTTCCATTCCCTATCTGGCTGTGGACCCTTTCCCTGCGGTACGACCAACTCGCTACACGTGCTACTCACGTCATTCTCAGCATCGTGGATGCTCCAGAGTGAATCCACCCTCAGCTCCAATTCCGCAACGCGGTCCGTCAGGAGCTGGAGGCGGATACACTTCCCGCACACGTAGTCGTCAGGGACACCGGAAGTGTCCCTGAGTACCCACATGGTACAGGAGGAGCATATCATGTGACCGAGCTCTCCTGCCATGACTTAACCCTTAGATAAGCAACAACAATGCTAAAGTTTACTCACTGTTATAGAAGAGAAACAAGAAAAACTACTCACCAATCACCAGCCAATCACTTATCCCCTTGGCTGTGACTTCACCTTTCTGTTTCTTTCTACTTCTTTTTTGCCTTTTCCCTGTAGCTGCACAAGTCACGCCTCTCGCTGCCACCTCTTGCTGACCCCGGGCCTTTTATAGGCCGCTCCGACACCACGCACTCCCGTGGATCAAGGGGCGCAGCCTCCCCTCGGGTCAGGGGGTCACGGTCTCCCCTCAAGTCAGGGGTCACAGTCTCCCCTCGGGTCAGGGGGTCACGGTCTCCCCTCAAGTCAGGGGTCACAGTCTCCCCTCGGGTCAGGGGGTCACAGTCTCCCCTCAAGTCAGGAGTCACAGTCTCCCCTCGGGTCAGGGGGTCACGGTCTCCCCTCAAGTCAGGGGTCACAGTCTCCCCTCGGGTCAGGGGGTCACAGTCTCCCTTCAAGTCAGGGGTCACAGTCTCCCCTCGGGTCAGGGGGTCACAGTCTCCCCTCAAGTCAGGGGTCACAGTCTCCCCTCGGGTCAGGGGAGGGCGAACTCCTTGCCTCCACCACACAGACTGGGACCTGGCTAGGGGGGTGGGGGGGGGGAGGTGGGTTGTACCATTCAATGTGCATCAGTCAGGGGGGTGGGAGGTGTGCAGAAAGTGGGTGATGCCCTTGAGCACCTGTTACTTCATCTCTCACCCCTCCCCCTTTACCCATCCACCCAACCCCTCTTCCCCCCCACCCCAACACCACCCCGCTACCCCACCATCACCACCCACTGATCCTCTGGTTTTGTCCCCGCAGAGTGCGTCTGTATGAAGGGCCGGAGATCGTAGCGGATTCACGGACAATCATCGACACCACGATGCGTGGAGGGAGACTCGGCGTCTTCTGCTTCTCACAGGAAAATATCATCTGGGCAAATCTACGCTACCGCTGCAACGGTGAGGGGGGAGCCAGAGTGGCGAGGGGGTGGGGGGGTGCGAGAGAGGTGGCGAGGTGGGGACAAGGGGGTGCCAGAGCCACGAGGGCGGGCGAGGGGGTGGGGGGGGGGGGGAGAGCAACGAGGGTGGTGGGGGCGAAAGCGGCAAGGGCACAGGGTGAGGGGGTGATGGCTGAAGGGGGCACAGGGTGTGGGGTGGGTCACTATCCCGACCTGACAGCGGGAGTTGCGATGATGAAGCCGGATTGTAACCTGTGGGGGAGCCGAGAGGTTGAGGGCCCAAGTACAGAAATCATTAAAAGCCAACGGTCAGGTACAAACATAATTGAAAAGGCGAATGGAATGTTTGGACTCTCGGGAAATGGGATATGGGGATCGGGCAGGAGAGTGGAGTTGAGGTCAAAAATTAGTCGTGATCTTATTGAATGGCGGAGCAGGCTCGAGGGAACATAGGAGCAGGAATAGGCCATCAAGCCAGAGATCGATACATTTTCAGACATTAAGGATTCCCATAATATCTGAAAATCTATCGATCTCTGTCTTGAACATACTCAACAGCCTCCACAGCCCTCTGGGGCAGAGAATTCCAAAGACTCACCCGCCGCTGAGTGAAGAAATTTCTCCTCATCTCAGTCTTAAATGGCCGACCCCTTATTGTGAGACTGTGACCCCTGGTCCTAGACTCCCCAGCCCGGGGGGAAACATCCTCCCGGCATCTACCCTGTCAGGCCCTGAGAGAATTTTATATGTTTCAATGAGATCACCTCTGTCCACATGATGTATCTGATCCCCCTCCTCCGCTGGGAATGTCAGTCAACAGGACTAGACCCTGAGGATCAGTGGTGTTGCTACAGCCCATGTGTCCCACACACTCTGCTCTGTCCTACACACTGTCTGCACTGTCCCACACACTGTCTGCTCTGTCCCACACACTGTCTGCTCTGTCCCACACACTGCTCTGTCCCACACACTGTCTGCTCTGTCCCACACACTGCACTGTCCCACACACTGTCTGCTCTGTCCCCACACACTGTCTGCCCTGTCCCACACACTGTCTGCACTGTCCCCACACACTGCTCTGTCCCACACACTGTCTGCACTGTCCCCAATACACTGTCTGCTCTGTCCCACACACTGTCTGCACTGTCCCCACACACTGTCTGCACTGTCCCCACACACTGCTCTGTCCCACACACTGTCTGCACTGTCCCACAAACTGTCTGCCCTGTCCCACACACTGTCTGCACTGTCCCCACACACTGACCTGTCCCACACACTGTCTGCCCTGTCCCACACACTGTCTGCTCTGTCCCCACACACTGTCTGCTCTGTCCCCACACACAGTCTGCACTGTCCCACACACTGCTCTGTCCCACACACTGTCTGCACTGTCCCCACACACTGCTCTGTCCCGTCCCCACACACTGCTCTGTCCCACACACTGTCTGCTCTGTCCCACACACTGTCTGCTCTGTCCCCACACACTGTCTGCCCTGTCCCACACACTGTCTGCACTGTCCCCACACACTGCTCTGTCCCACACACTGTCTGCACTGTCCCCACACACTGTCTGCACTGTCCCACACACTGTCTGCCCTGTCCCACACACTGTCTGCACTGTCCCTACACACTGCTCTGTCCCACACACTGTCTGCCCTGTCCCACACAATGTCTGCTCTGTCCCCACACACTGTCTGCTCTGTCCCACACACTGCTCTGTCCCCACACACTGTCTGCTCTGTCCCACACACTGCTCTGTCCCCACACACTGTCTGCTCTGTCCCACACACTGCTCTGTCCCCACACACTGTCTGCTCTGTCCCACACACTGCTCTGTCCCACACACTGTCTGCACTGTCCCTACACACTGCTCTGTCCCACACACTGTCTGCCCTGTCCCCACACACTGTCTGCTCTGTCCCACACACTGTCTGCCCTGTCCCACACACTGTCTGCTCTGTCCCACACACTGTCTGCCCTGTCCCACACACTGTCTGCTCTGTCCCACACACTGTCTGCACTGTCCCCACACACTGCTCTGTCCCACACACTGTCTGCTCTGTCCCCACACACTACTCTGTCCCACACACTGTCTGCTCTGTCCCCACACACTGCTCTGTCCCACACACTGTCTGCTCTGTCCCCACACACTGCACTGTCCCACACACTGTCTGCCCTGTCCCATGCACTGTCTGCCCTGTCCCCACACACTGTCTGCCCTGTCCCACACACTGTCTGCTCTGTCCCACACACTGTCTGCTCTGCCCCACACACTGTCTGCTCTGCCCCACACACTGTCTGCACTGTCCCACACACTGTCTGCTCTGTCCCACACACTGTCTGCACTGTCCCACACACTGTCTGCACTGTCCCACACACTTTCTGCTCTGTCCCACACACTGTCTGCACTGTCCCCACACACTGTCTGCACTGTCCCACACACTGTCTGCACTGTCCCACACAGTGCTCTGTCCCACACACTGCCCTGTCCCACACACTGTCTGCTCTGTCCCACACACTGTCTGCTCTGTCCCACACACTGTCTGCCCTGTCCCACACACTGTCTGCTCTGTCCCACACACTGTCTGCACTGTCCCCACACACTGCTCTGTCCCACACACTGTCTGCTCTGTCCCCACACACTGCACTGTCCCACACACTGTCTGCCCTGTCCCACACACTGTCTGCACTGTCCCCACACACTGCTCTGTCCCACACACTGTCTGCTCTGTCCCCACACACTGCTCTGTCCCACACACTGTCTGCTCTGTCCCCACACACTGCACTGTCCCACACACTGTCTGCCCTGTCCCACACACTGTCTGCCCTGTCCCACACACTGTCTGCTCTGTCCCACACACTGTCTGCACTGTCCCACACACTGTCTGCACTGTCCCACACACTGCTCTGTCCCACACACTGTCTGCACTGTCCCCACACACTGTCTGCACTGTCCCACACACTGTCTGCTCTGTCCCACACACTGTCTGCCCTGTCCCACACACTGTCTGCACTGTCCCCACACACTGCTCTGTCCCACACACTGTCTGCCCTGTCCCACACACTGTCTGCCCTGTCCCACACACTGTCTGCACTGTCCCCACACACTGCTCTGTCCCACACACTGTCTGCTCTGTCCCCACACACTACTCTGTCCCACACACTGTCTGCCCTGTCCCATGCACTGTCTGCCCTGTCCCCACACACTGTCTGCCCTGTCCCACACACTGTCTGCCCTGTCCCACACACTGTCTGCACTGTCCCACACACTGTCTGCTCTGCCCCACACACTGTCTGCACTGTCCCACACACTGTCTGCTCTGTCCCACACACTGTCTGCTCTGCCCCACACACTGTCTGCACTGTCCCACACACTGTCTGCTCTGTCCCACACACTGTCTGCACTGTCCCACACACTGTCTGCACTGTCCCACACACTTTCTGCTCTGTCCCACACACTGTCTGCACTGTCCCACACACTGTCTGCACTGTCCCCACACACTGTCTGCACTGTCCCACACACTGTCTGCACTGTCCCACACAGTGCTCTGTCCCACACACTGCCCTGTCCCACACACTGTCTGCTGTGTCCCACACACTGTCTGCTCTGTCCCACACACTGTCTGCTCTGTCCCACACACTGTCTGCACTGTCCCCACACACTGCTCTGTCCCACACACTGTCTGCTCTGTCCCCACATACTACTCTGTCCCACACACTGTCTGCACTGTCCCCACACACTGCTCTGTCCCACACACTGTCTGCTCTGTCCCCACACACTGCTCTGTCCCACACACTGTCTGCTCTGTCCCCACACACTGCACTGTCCCACACACTGTCTGCCCTGTCCCACGCACTGTCTGCCCTGTCCCCACACACTGTCTGCCCTGTCCCACACACTGTCTGCCCTGTCCCACACACTGTCTGCTCTGTCCCACACACTGTCTGCACTGTCCCACACACTGTCTGCACTGTCCCACACACTGTCTGCTCTGTCCCACACACTGTCTGCACTGTCCCACACACTGTCTGCACTGTCCCACACACTTTCTGCTCTGTCCCACACACTGTCTGCACTGTCCCACACACTGTCTGCACTGTCCCACACACTGCTCTGTCCCACACACTGTCTGCTCTGTCCCACACACTGTCTGCACTGTCCCACACACTGTCTGCACTGTCCCACACACTGTCTGCACTGTCCCACACACTGTCTGCTCTGTCCCACACACTGTCTGCACTGTCCCACACACTGTCTGCACTGTCCCACACACTTTCTGCTCTGTCCCACACACTGTCTGCACTGTCCCACACACTGTCTGCACTGTCCCACACACTGCTCTGTCCCACACACTGTCTGCTCTGTCCCACACACTGTCTGCACTGTCCCACACACTGTCTGCACCGTCCCACACACTGTCTGCACTGTCCCCACACACTGTCTGCACTGTCCCACACACTGTCTGCACTGTCCCACACACTCCTGATCCAAGGGCCAGGCTGCTTCTACCAAGACAAACATGGAGCCCAAGGAGAGGTGGCTTTTGCCCATTTTCTCTCATTTCCCTCAAGAAGCGCTCGCTGCCACACTGCAATGGGTGCAGTGCCATACAGTCATCGTCTGGGAGTGGGTTGTTCGAACTCCCCCTATCCTGCTCACTCAAACGCCCTCTGCCCTGCCCTTCTCCCACCACCTCTGCTCTGCCTCTCTCCTCCCCTCCCCATCACTTCTCTGCCCCTCCCCATCACTTCTCCCCCCCCCCATCACTTCTCCCCCCCCCCATCACTTCTCTCCCCCCCCATCACTTCTCCCCCCCGCCCCCCATCACTTCTCCCCCCCCCATCACTTCTCTCCCCCCCCATCACTTCTCCCCCCCGCCCCCCATCACTTCTCCCCCCCCCATCACTTCTCCCCCCCGCCCCCCCATCACTTCTCCCCCCCGCCCCCCCATCACTTCTCCCCCCCGCCCCCCCATCACTTCTCCCCCCCCACCTCCTGTCCTCTCGTTTCTGGCCTACTTTAATTGCCTGGCTTTCTTTTCTTCAGATACAATTCCCGGCGATTTCCGCCCAGCACAACTTCAGTTCAAGTCTTGAAGAGTGGATCCTGAACCCCCGAACCCCCGAAAACCTTCAGACCTTTTAAACCCTGACAAATGATGGCCTGTCATCAAACTTTGAATCAACATTTCTGAACCTTCCCGCAGTTTTACTGAGAAAACAACTTCAACAATTGGAACCTCCCGAAACGGTGAGAGACAACGGATCTTCAGTGATGCCAAACGATCGATCAATTGGGTCTTTGCTGCTCGCGATACGACCCATCAATCAATCGATTGGGTCCGCGCTGCTCGCCAGAAAGCCCATCAATCAATCGAGCAGTTTCTGTATTTTACTTTATTCCGTGTCACTCGCGAGACACATCTTTGGTGTTTAGTAAACGTTACAACAGTTTGATTGGATGTTAGCAGGTGTTGGTGCGATGGCGCATGAGATGGTGAAGTGGAGACTGGCTTTGGTAGGACAGTGCTCAATGAGCAAGATAGAATCATCGTACAGCACAGGAGGCCATTCGGTTTGTCGGGCCTGTGCTGGCTCTGTGACAGAGCAGTCGTGTTCAGTTCCCCCCCCCCCCCCCGCCTTGTCTCCGGGACCCTGTCAGCTCCCGTCCTCCGGGACCCTGTCCAACTCCCTTTAACATTATGGATGGAATCCGCTCCCACCACCTGTTCAGGGAGAGCGTTCCAGATCCCCATAACTCTCAGTGAAAACATTTCTCCTCTCTATCTTCTGCCAATGATTTTAAATCCATGACCTCTGATTATTGACCCACCGGCCAGAGGGAATGGTTTCTCTCAAAACCTTTCCTCATCCTGAAAACCTCCGCTGGATCGCCTCTTCACCTTCTCTGTTCCAAGGAGAACAGTCCGAACTTTTCCAACAGAAGTCCCTCATCCCTGGCAACATCCTGGTAAAGCTCCTATGGACCCTTTCTAAAGCCTCGTTCCTGCAGTGTGGGGCCTAGATTAAAGGTATTTCAGTCATTTACCTGCCCAATTTTACCAAACCCCAATTGACAATCCTGTCCCACTTGTTGGACTCGGTGTCGGTGAGGGCGGGGGCGGGGGGGTTGTAACTCCACAGCTACATCAAAGTATCGACGGATTCTCACTTCATCCCGTTAATAATATTCAACAGCAGCGGCATTGGTCGAGTCGGGGGTCAGGGGCCGTTTGTGTCGAGTTTCATTCTTTCACTCCTGATATCACCAATCGAAATGTCATTTCACGGCTGGACTCCAGCAAACGGTGGTTGACACACTGGTTTGTGACTTTCAAACTCCCCCATTTACCATCAGACAAATACAGACCCCAGATTCTAAACTTCGACATCACTGGGAAAGAACTATTAATAGACACTCGTTACTCAGTGACAGACAGGGAGACAGACAAAGACAATGTGACAAACGACTAACAGACAGCTTGTAATAGATGCATCTTTTCTAAATCGCTTTGCTTATTTTTGTACATTGTTGATTTTATATGGACTTTATCGACATGGAATTTACTAAATCTAAGGTGACCCAGATATAATCCATAATATGCAGCATTTTAATTTACTGCAAAGATTTTCTGAATATAAGGTCGCCTGCATGTGTAAAAATCCTAAATAAATACTCCCGTCACTGCGCAAAGATTGTTTCTTGCTGATAGGTACAGGAGCTGGCATGATGGACTGAATGGCCGTCTGTATGATTCTAGGAGGGAGAGACTGTTGTACAGCAACTTTTCACAACTCAAATATCTCCGCATGTAGCACGGAACATTCACTTCTGAGCTGCAGTTGCTATAGTTATGTAGACAGACCCGTAGATTCTAACCAGCACTCAGCAACATCCAGTTAATTTCTCACTCGCTGACACGCAGCAACTCAGGTTAAAGGGTTTAAGCTACCACAGAAAACACATCCCTTCTTCTCCCATTCTTTATATGAAGCCACAAATCCCACTACGTTATAATCACTGACACAGCACTGAACTCACACAGCAACACTTACAATTTTGATGTCCAACTATATCAATCAAGCAAAAGAAATGCAATCTTCAAATTCATTTTCTGTCGACATTTGTTCCAGTTACATTAAGATCAGATGCACAAACCTCAGTAACTCCAGCCTCGACTGCAGTTAAAACTCCAATCGCTGCTGAAACTGTACAGCAATTCTCTAATTTATCAAACAGGTATCACGACCCAATATACATGAACTCTTCGATTAGATTCCAGCCTGTAACTCACTCCCGGGTATCTGTTTTTCTATATATAAACCCCCTCAAACCCTTCGATTAGTTTCCAGGCCGTAACTCATTCCTAATTATCTGTTGTTCTATATATAAACCCTCGATTAGATTCTAACCTGTACCTCATACAGGTACAATTTGAAGAATAACTTGTGGGTGACAATCGGGGAAATAACTCAAGCAGAATACAGGACGTTGACCTCATTAATATACAGCATCCCAATCCAGTTAAATACTCACGAGTCTGTTGAAACTAAAGTTAACATGTGGGGAGGGGGGCAGTGGTAATTATCTGAGCTGCAGCACCTCCCCAACCCGCACCTCAAAAATACAGAGTAAACATAAGAACATAAGAATTAGGAACAGGAGTAGGCCATCTAGCCCCTCGAGCCTGCTCCGCCATTCAATAAGATCATGGCTGATCTGGCCGTGGACTCAGCTCCACTTACCCGCCCGCTCCCCGTAACCCTTAATTCCCTTATTGGTTAAAAATCTATCTATCTGTGATTTGAATACATTCAATGAGCTAGCCTCAACTGCTTCCTTGGGCAGAGAATTCCACAGATTCACAACCCTCTGGGAGAAGAAATTCCTTCTCAACTCGGTTTTAAATTGACTCCCCTGTATTTTGAGGCTGTGCCCCCTAGTTCTAGTCTCCCCGACCACTGGAAACAACCTCTCTGCCTCTATCTTGTCTATCCCTTTCATTATTTTAAATGTTTCTATAAGATCACCCCTCATCCTTCTGAACTCCAACGAGTAAAGACCCAGTCTACTCTATCTATCATCATAAGGTAACCCCCTCATCTCCGGAATCAGCCTAGTGAATCGTCTCTGTACCCCCTCCAAAGCTAGTATATCCTTCCTTAATTAAGGTGACCAAAACTGCACGCAGTACTCCAGGTGCGGCCTCACCAATACCCTGTACAGTTGCAGCAGGACCTCCCTGCTTTTGTACTACATCCCTCTCGCAATGAAGGCCAACATTCCATTCACCTTCCTGATTACCTGCTGCATCTTACTACTAGGATGAGGTCCTTACTACTAGGGGGATCAAGGGGTATGGCGAGAAAGCAGGAATGGGGTACTGAAGTTGAATGTTCAGCCATGAACTCATTGAATGGCGGTGCAGGCTAGAAGGGCCGAATGGCCTACTCCTGCACCTATTTCCTATGTTTCTATGCACCTGAAAACTAACCTTTTGGGATTCATGCACAAGGACCCCCAGGTCCCTCTGCACCTCAGCATGTTGTAATTTCTCCCCATTCAAATAATATTCCCTTTTACTGTTTTTTTCCCCAAGGTGGATGACCTCACACTTTCCGACATTGTATTCCATCTGCCAAACCTTAGCCCATTCGCTTAACCTATCCAAATCTCTTTGCAGCCTTTCTGTGTCCTCTACACAACCCGCTTTCCCACTAATCTTTGTGTTATCTGCAAATTTTGTTACACTACACTCTGTCCCCTCTTCTAGGTCATCTATGTATATTGTAAACAGTTGTGGTCCCAGCACCGATCCCTGTGGCACACCACTAACCACCAATTTCCAACCCGAAAAAGACTCATTTATCCCGACTCTCTGCTTTCTGTTTGCCAGCCAATTCTCTATCCATGCTAATACATTTCCTCTGACTCCGCGTTCCTCTATCTTCTGCAGTAACCTTTTGTGTGGCACCTTATCGAATGCCTTTTGGAAATCTAAGTACACCACATCCATCGGTACAGCTCTATCACCATGCTCGTTATATCCTCAAAGCTCCCTCTTCACTGTCCCATCAAACACTCCCAGGGCACATACAGCATGGGGTTAGATACAGAGTAAAGCTCCCTCTACACTGTCCCATCAAACATTCCCAGGGCAGGTACAGCACGGGTTAGATAGAGTAAAGCTCCCTCTACATTGTCCCATCAAACACTCCCAGGACAGGTACAGCATGGGTTAGATACAGAGTAAAGCTCCCTCTACATTGTCCCATCAAACACCCCCAGGGCAGATACAGCACGGGTTCGATACAGAGTAAAGCTCCCTCTACACTGCCTATAACAATGTTTCTGAGGACTGTGCCCACACTATGACATTTGTTTCACACCTTTTACGTGTTGCGAACATGTGCTGTTCCTGGGCGGCCATGAAATGTTGAGGGGAGGAAGGAAGTGAGAATATAAGGTACGAAGGACTGCGAGCAGAAAACCGTTGAACTTTTAATACATTTCATTTACAAAGACAGAAGCCTCCACACAAACAAACTTTAAAAAACATTTACAGTTTAAAATGAAGATTCTTTGACAGTTGGTCAGTACAAGTTATTGGGTTGAATTACACCTGAAATCCACTTCAAAATTTCCAAGTTTATTTATAAAAACCAAGACATCAGAAAAATAAATAAGTGTTGACGAGTTTGAGGACGGAATCTGGGGGGGGAAGCTGCTTTGCTGCATCTCCAGGGAAAGGAAAAGGATTTGCTGCCAATGACTGTAGGAGTGAGTCGTGAAGTGCTCAGGGTCCGGTGCACACATCGGTTTCTCTGCAAGGGGCAAGAAGGGGAGGATGATTCGGGGTTGCTCCGAGTGAAACAGGCCTTTCCCAATGCGGGGAATTCTCAATGTGAAGTGATTGTGAAGTGCTGCTCGATTAGGGTTTGTCATTAAGACTCTTTTTCTTGAGATTTCTGAGTATGAAAGTGACTCAACTAAATTCTGAAAGTACAGATGGTTTAAAGGTTAAATTCAGGAACACAACCAGACTCCTGGAGAGGAAGCTGGGTTAGAGAGTCCCTTTCTGCTGTTACCTGAGCCTCTGGGTGAGGTTTGAACCGTCTCTGGTCCATTTTTATAAACACCCTTTCACAAAGATCACAGGTTCTGGTGACAAGAAGCTTGGTACAAATGCTGTTTTTGTACGAGATGGAGGAGAAAAGGTTTAAATCCTTCAGTTCTGCGCTCTCTGTAAATATCCTCATGGCTGCCCACAATCTGGATTCAATGTTGCCCCATGATTCCGTCATTGAATCGTTTGAGCAGTTTTTAAAATACTTCCTGTAAACAGTTCAGAGAAATATCAGAACAGAAACGTGTCCAATTCTCAGCACTCCCAACAAACAGCAGAATTCCACCGTGGATCATGCAGCAATGATCATTCATCCATCAAGGCCCCTGAATTCAAATCGAGTTCTGCAGATCACAGAACTGCAATAATTGTACGCCTCTGGCCTGTCGTAAACTCAAGTGGCTGAGAGGAACTAAGTACAAAAATACCACAAAAAGAGTGAGAAATGAATCTCACTCCCACCATCTCGAACAGGATCCGGGTTAAAGGCACTCTCTACTCTGCTCTGTATCGTACGGTACATGTCATTATTGGCCCTTGTGGAAATGCAGTGCAAGGTCGAGTTCTCAGCAGAGCAGAACTTCTGACAGTGCAGGGTAATATACAGAGCACAGTATCATCCTGGAGGTGCAATATCTTCTGGATAACCTACAGGGTGACAGTCCATCCCGACAACAAAACCCTTGCTGTGACAGAAGCCCAGCTGATGTCTGACTGTACCAGTCAGTCGCTGTAAAGTACACAGTCCCAGGGAGGCAGTGTTATCGTGAACACAGTCCCAGGGAGTCAGTGTTATAGTGAACACAATCCCAGGGAGGCAGTGTTACAGTGAACACAATCCCAGGGAGGCAGTGTTATAGTGAACACAATCTCAGGGAGGCAGTGTTATAGTGAACACAATCTCAGGGAGGCAGTGTTATAGTGAACACAATCCCAGGGAGGCAGTGTTATAGTGAACAATCCCAGGGAGGCAGTGTTATAGTGAACAATCCCAGGGAGGCAGTGTTATAGTGAACAATCCCAGGGAGGCAGTGTTATAGTGAACACAGTCCCAGGGAGGCAGTGTTATAGTGAACACAGTCCCAGGGAGGCAGTGTTATAGTGAACACAGTCCCAGGGAGGCAGTGTTATAGTGAACACAGTCCCAGGGAGGCAGTGTTATAGTGAACACAATCCCAGGGAGGCAGTGTTATAGTGAACAATCCCAGGGAGGCAGTGTTATACACCTGCTGTAACTGGACGAGTGTGGAGTGAGGGAGGGAGAAGCCTATGTCTAACACTTCAATCTGCCAGCCTCTGCTGTGACAGATGCTGGTGTCAACTGGATGAGGCGGGGAAAGTTAGAGCCAATTACAAGGAGCGTATCAACAAGCAGTCCGCTAACTCTGTAATCAGCAACCATTGTATTGGAAAATCAGACCGATACAGCACAGGCCATTCAGCCCATCGTGCCTGTGTCATCTCCTTTGTGGAGTTAATCCCACTCTCTTGCTCTTTCCCCACAGCCCTGTCATTTTTTACCTTCCTGTATTTATCCAATTCCCTTTGGAACTCGCTGTGTAAAAAATTGTTTCCTCATGTCGTCTGGTTCTTTTGCCAATCACCTTAAATCCATGCCCTCTGGTTCCCGACCCTTCTGCCACTGGAAAACCCATGATTTTGAACATTTCTATCAAATCTCCTCTTAGCCTTCGCTGCTCTGAGAACAACAATCCCAGTTTCTCCAGTCTCTCGAATAACTGAAGACCCTCATCTTTGGTGGTATTCTGGTCAATCTCCTCCACACCCTCTCCTTGACCTTGACATCCTTCCTAAAGTGCGTTGGACACAATACTCCAGCTGGGCCGAACCGATGCTTTATAAAGGTTTAGCAAAACTTCCTGCTTTTGTATCTATACCACTATTAATAAAGCTCAGGATCCCACATGCTTTTTTACAAAACAGCCTTCTTAACTTGTCCTGATAGCTTCAGAGATTTATCTCTGTTCCTAAACCCCTTTCAAAATTGTACCATATACAGGTTGAACCTCTCTCGTCCGGGACGCCCTTATCCAGCAACACCCCTCGTTCGGGACCATTCCCGGCCACTGGGTGGCACATGCGCAGATCCCCACCGTCAAAATCCTCAAAAAATATCAATGTAAAAAAAAAACTTGGCTATTTACACTTGCACGGCACATTTCAATCTCAACAGACCCACAATAAATTTACCCAACTTCGAAGCCGACACCCCGGGGCCCCGCCCACACCCCCGGGGCCCCACCCACACCCCGGAGGCCCTGCCGACTCACCTTCCTTTGCGCAGTGCTGGCTGTTCGACCAGCAGTGGATGTGTGAGGTGTTTATCAGCATCGTCCCCCTGTGCTGTGCCGAGGGCGGGTGTAAGGGTCGTTGGGGAAGGGGGCCAGGAACCGCTGCTCCAGCACGAACTCCAGTTGCTGCTAGTCCCACTCCCAGAGTTGTTCTTGGAGTCTCCCCACACTGGCACAGGGACAAATCAAACAGGAAGATTCACTCACACCCTGTCTAACCCATTGTGCTCAGTCGAGCCAAGTGTGAACAGTGTGTGTGAGCACAGAGGTGTCAGTGGGCTGGCGGGCCAAAGTGGCTCGAGGCTGGGAGTGGGTTGCAAACACATGACCTCCCCTCATCCGGCACTGGCCAGGTCCCGAGGGATACGGGAGGTTCAACCTGTAGTTTATATTGCCTCTCCTCATTCTTTCTAAAATGTATCACTTCTCAGTTCTGTGTAAAATTTCATCCTGAAGCCTGTCAGTACCCACTTCATTGTTTCTTACATTTCTGAGTTTCGTGTCATCTACAAACTTTAAAATTCTGCCCTGTACACTAAAGTCCAGGTCGTTAATATATATACATCAAACAGAGCAGCGCTCCCAACACCGACCCTGGGGACAGTACTGCACTTTCCCCCAGTTTGAAAAACAACTGTCCACCACCACTCCCTGCTTTCTGTCCCTCAGACAATGTATCCACACTGCCACTGTCCCTTTCATCCCACGGGCTTTAATCCTGCCAACAAGTCTATTATGTGGTACTTTGTCAAACACTTTTTGAAAGTCCATATACACATCAGCCACACTCACTACCCGCTCTCTTACTTCAAAGAACTCAATCAAGTTAATGAAACACGCTTTGCCTTTAACAAATCCGTGCTGACTTTCATTTATTAGCCCATACTTTTCCAAATGCTGATTAATTTTGTCTCGGATTATTGTCTCAAACTTTCCCCACCACTGGCCTTAGGCCTGTAATTGCTGGGTTTATCCCGCTCACTTTCTTTGAACAGGGCTGTAACAATCCTCCAGCATCACTCCCATATCCAAGGAAGAGCAATGGTCCAATAATCCTACGCGCTTAAGCTCCCCCGAACATTCCCCGAGACCAGACACTTGCTACAGAGGCTGTCCGGAGATCCACCCCACTGTCAGAGCAGCAACGGCAATAAAAGAAATACACCGACTGGGAAGCATTTTGGGGCGTCTGGTGGTCATGTTAGGTTACTATTTCCCCGTGCAGTGTAATTGGCCAACACCGCGCCCCCCCCCTCGCTCCGTGCGTACCCCCCCTCCCTCGCACCGTGTCGCCCCCCCTCCCTCGCACCGTGTCGCTCCCCTCCCTCGCTCCGTGTCGTCTCCCTTGCTCCGTGCCACCCCCCCCTCACACCGTGTCGCCCCCCTCCCTCGCTCCGTGCCACCCCCCCTCCCTTGCTCCGTGTCGTCTCCCTTGCTCCGTGCCACCCCCCTCCCTCACACCGTGTCGCCCCCCTCCCTCGCACCGTGTCGCTCCCCTCCCTCACACCGTGTCGCCCCCTCCCTCACACCGTGTTGCTCCCCTCCCTTGCTCCGTGCCATCCCCCCCCCTCACATCGTGTCGCCCCCCTCCTTCACTCCGTGCCGCCCCCTCCCTCGCACCGTGTCGCTCCCCTCCCTCGCTCCGTGCCACCCCCCCTCTCGCTCCGTGTCGCCCCCCTCCCTCGCATCGTGTCGCTCCCCTCCCTCGCTCCGTGCCACCCCCCCTCCCTCACATCGCGCCCCCTCCCTCGCCCCGTGTCGCCCCCTCCCTCACACCGCGCCCCCCCCTCCCACCGTGTCGCTCCCCTCCCTCGCTCCGTGCCACCCCCCCTCCCTCGCACCGTGCCGCCCCCTCCCTCGCACCGTGTCGCTCCCCTCCCTCGCTCCGTGCCACCCCCCTCCCTCACATCGCGCCCCCTCCCTTGCACCGTGTCGCTCCCCTCCCTCGCACCGTGCCGCCCCCTCCCTCGCTCCGCGCCCCCTCCCTCGCACCGTGCCGCCCCCTCCCTCGCTCCGCGCCCCCTCCCTCGCACCGTGTCGCTCCCCTCCCTCGCACCGTGCCGCCCCCTCCCTCGCTCCGCGCCCCCTCCCTCGCACCGTGTCGTTCCCCTCCCTCGCACCGTGTCGCTCCCCTCCCTCGCACCGTGCCGCCCCCTCCCTCGCTCCGTGCCGCCCCCTCCCTCGCACCGTGTTGCCCCCCTCCCTCGCACCGTGTTGCCCCCTCCCTCGCACCGTGCCGCCCCTTCCCTCGCACCGTGCCGCCCCCTCCCTCGCACCGTGTCGCCCCCTCCCTCGCTCCGTGCCGCCCCCTCCCTCGCACCGTGCCGCCCCCTCCCTCGCACCGTGTTGCCCCCCTCCCTCGCACCGTGCCGCCCCCTCCCTCGCTCCGTGTCGGCCCCTCCCTCGCACCGTGCCGCCCCCTCCCTCGCACCGTGCCGCCCCCTCCCTCGCACCGTGCCGCCCCCTCCCTCGCTCCGTGTCGCCCCCTCCCTCGCTCCGTGTCGCCCCCTCCCTCGCTCCGTGTCGCCCCCTCCCTCGCTCCGTGTCGCCCCCTCCCTCGCTCCGTGTCGCCCCCTCCCTCGCTCCGTGCCGCCCCCCTCCCTCGCTCCGTGTCGCCCCCCCTCCCTCGCTCCGTGTCGCCCCCCCTCCCTCGCTCCGTGTCGCCCCCTCCCTCGCTCCGTGTCGCCCCCCTCCCTCGCTCCGTGCCGCGGCCATCAGTTATCAGCGTAGCGCTGATGATGTCATCACGGCGCCTCGTCACCACGGCTTGTCCTCTTCACTTAAAGGGCAAAGTCGGCGCGATTCTTGATGTTCGCACCACTGGGCCACCAGGAAGGGGTTTTGGCCGGCACAGCGGCCTGGCAAGCAAGAGGGGTTGCTGGGCTGCCCGGCCGAACTCGGGGACATAATTGTCAGCGCCGCCATTTTAGAAAGACTACGGCCGCACTGCACCGGCGGGAAAAGCAGCTTTTGGCATCGTGCGGCGGGAGTAAGGATTTTTTGGCGGAATTTTGCCATGGGCGGTGTGCGCTCTGATGACGCACTTAGGACGGATCGGTAGCAGTGGAGCGGTAGTGGGGGGGGGGGAGCGGGTCGCCGCCGGGATATCGCAGAAGCGGAATTTCCAAAATGGCGGCGAGAAATCGGCGGCCATTGCACTCCGCTCGGATTTCGGCCCCAATAATTCCTCACAAAGGCCCGGGGTTAATGCCCGATACTTGTCTCCTGGGCACTATTGCATCTTCAAATGCTCCCCGAGAACATCCGGCTTCAAAAAACTTACACAGCAACTTTATCCTCAACACATGAAGTGATCAGACCCCTCACTGAGTGAAGGCCAGTCGGAGACCATTGGGCAGGTGAACAGATACAGTTTAGCACGAGACTGCACATGATGCAAAACATGCGAGAGGTGATGGGAAACACACTGTTTAAGCATTACTTGCGTGTCTATATTATTCGAGAGGTGAGGGTTTGAGGGTTGGTAGTACAGTGGTCGTGGTCATGGTTTTAAGGAGGACCCGTGTGGGGTCTGACAAAGCCACGTTTAAACCGTTTCAGGATCTGATCTAACCATCTTTCGTATTTTCCCGAACCCACGTCGCTCCACTCCTAATTTCCCATTTAGTAGTAATGCAGCACGTGTCATGCAGCACAGTGCAACGCTGCAGTAATGCAGCATGTCAGGCACGGCACATTGTAACATTGCAGTAATGCAGCGGTGTACTGCTGCAGTAATGCAGCACAGTCTAACACTGCAGCAACGCAGCACGTTGCGACACTGCAGAAATGCATCACAGCGCACCACTGCAGTAATGCAGCAGTCTAACACTGCAGCAACGCAGCACGGTGTGACGCTGCAGCAATGCATCACAGCGCAACACTGCAGTAATGCAGCACAGTCTAGCAATGCAGCACGTTGTGACGCTGCAGTAATGCAGCACAGTGGCATTATCATCGTAGGCAATCCCTCGAAACGAGGATGACTTACTTCCACGGCAAAAAAAGGACGAGTTCACAGGTGTTTCAATGAAGGATCCGAATTATATCGTGAAGGGTGGAAGATGCCTGTGGGTGGATTTTTTTAATGTGTGGTGGCCGTTGCACACCAGCCACCACACGGGCTTGACAGAGCGAGGTCTTGGTCCCGTGGCACAGTGCAACACGGCAGTAATGCAGCACAGTGCGACAGTGCAGCGCAGTGCGACAGTGCTGTAATGCAGCACAGTGTGACCGTGCAGTAATGAGCACAGTGCGACCGTGCTGTAATGCAGCACAGTGTGACCATGCAGCACGTGTTAGGTGCAGCGCAGTATGACCGTGCAATAATGCAGCAGTGTGACCGTGCAGTAATGCAGCACAGTGTGCCCATGCAGTAATGCAGCACAGTGTTAGGTGCAGCACAGTGTGATGCACAGCATTGTCCTGGGTAATCCTGGTCACATCACATCAGAGATTCAGGTTCAGAATTGTCAGCTATGCTGCAACAAGTTCCCTTTCCCTTTCCTGCAGGGCGTGAGTCAGGGAACTGGCAGTGAGCCGCCACTTGATTATCAAATGAGGGCAACGTCAAGAGCCTAATCATTTTTTTTTAAACTTCTGCACACCACAGGGCTCAGAGTTAACACTGGCGTGATTTATAAACTTCACTCAGCCTCTCAGGCAGGACCCCAGCACTGAGCAATGTGCAGACATGCCACAGCTCCTGCAACACTGGCTGATGGGTTGGGTGGGATTTAGGGCAGGTATCAGAAGGGGCCGGGACAAGCTGATACCCAGGTGGGGAGACTGCCCAGGGCATTCAATATCAAGAGGTCATTGGGCCCCAACACTTGGGGGGCTAGAGCTGTTGCTCCTGAGCAGATCATTCACCAGACACACAAATAGTATCTGAATCTTTAAAAAAACATGCCTTGTTGCTAATATAGGAATAGAAGGCCAGTCAGCCCCTCGAGCCTGCTCTGCCATTCAATTAGATCGTGGCCGATCTGGATCTCAACTCCATTTAGCCGCCTTTCCTCCACGTCCCTTGATACCCTTACCCAACAAAAATCTATTGACCTCAGTTTTGGAAGCTCCAATTCTATATTGGAGGGGATACAAGCCTAGTCTATGAAACCTGTCCTCATAATTTAGCCCTGGTATCAGTCTGGTGAATCTGTGCTGCTCCCCCTCCCAGGCCGATATATCCTCACCGAGAGGCAGGGCCCGGGACTGGACACAGTTACTCTGGGATCTGAGAGAGCTTTATATAAATGCCACATCACTTCCACCCCTTGGTATTCCAGCCCCCTCGAGATAAAGGCCAACATTCCATTGTACCTGTCCACCAACGTTTCTGCATTCAGACCCCAAAATTATTCCATTAGCCTTTTTGCTTACTCAATGTCCCTTTGTAACTTTCTGCTTCCATCCACACCATTTACTGTGCCTCCTAACATCGGACCCTGTCCCTTCAAACGGGAGATTCATAAATATGATGAAACACTGAGGCCCCAGGAGACATCCCCGGCGAGATTTATAAAATAAAAACTATTGAACGACAATGATTATCGTTTAGGTGAATGAATGTTTTCTAGAGTGTTGCAGCCACAGAACGGGTTGTGACGAGGAGTAACTCACGGTTAGAGAGGAGTAACTCATGTTAGAGTGGGTGACTAGGAGTAACTCACGGTTAGAGAGGGTGACTAGGAGTAACTCACGGTTAGAGAGGAGTAACTCAGGTTTAGAGAGGGTGACTAGGAGTAACTCACGGTTAGAGAGGAGTAACTCGGGTTTAGAGAGGGTGACTAGGAGTAACTCACGGTTAGAGAGGAGTAACTCGGGTTTAGAGAGGGTGACTAGGAGTAACTCACGGTTAGAGAGGGTCTGATTTTCTGCACTTGCTGCAGGAGGGCTGGGGCGGTGGAAGCTAGTACTGACAGAAACTTGCTACAGCACTAAACTGCCTAATAACTGCTGATAAACCCCAATATGGGCTTTACATACAGTCTGTATTGTAGTGCAGGCAGACAGTGACCGTTTAGTGTTCTAAGAGACATTGTCAGGAGGTCAGACATGCCAGAAGTGACATGTGTCCAGACAGACAAGCACCAGCTTAACGTCTTGAACTAAGATTTGTGATTCTAGTTGTGAAAGATAACTTACGTGTGCAGATAAAGTTTAACTTGTAGTGGGGGTGTTGGGAGCAGGGACCCAGCAGTGTGTAGTGTTAGTGCACCGACCTCCCTGCCCACACTCAGGATAGAAAACCACACAAACATTCAGAAAGGCTGCACAGCTTCCCCGTGACCTGACTACACTGACACTGCACATCTCTCTGACAGCAGCCTTTCCCTCAGTCTCTCCCTCCTGGGGAATAGCAAATGATTCCTTCCTTCTCTCTCATTTCAATGGCCAGTGATGAGTTGGGAAATGTAGTGAGTGCTGTGGGTGGCAGCAGCAACCAGCGGCGGGGCCGGAGAGAGATCGGTGAGAGTGAGGGGCATCAAAGCAGCTCCAGCACAAATACTGCACAAGCACAGGAGAGAAGGGTGTGTGTGTGTGCTGGGAGCGAGGGACTCGAGTCACCTGTGGGGGGGGGGATTATAGAATCACCCGTGGGGGGGTTTATAGAGTCACCTGTGGGGGGGGGGGGGGGGGGAGGGTTTATAGAGTCACCTGTGGGGGGGAGGGGGGGGGGATTATAGAGTCACCTGTGGGGGGGAGGGTTTATAGAGTCACCCGTGGGGGGGAGGGGGGGGGGATTATAGAGTCACCTGTGGGGGGGAGGGTTTATAGAGTCACCTGTGGGGGGGAGGGGGGGGGGATTATAGAGTCACCTGTGGGGGGGAGGGTTTATAGAGTCACCCGTGGGGGGGAGGGGGGGGGGATTATAGAGTCACCCGTGGGGGGGGAGGGGGGGGGATTATAGAGTCACCTGTGGGGGGGAGGGGGGGGGATTATAGAGTCACCTGTGGGGGGGAGGGATTCTAGAATCACCTGTGGGGGGAGGTTTATAGAGTCACATGTGGGGGGGGGGAAAGGGAGGGATTATAGAGTCACCTGGAGTTAGTCTTTGCTGCAGGGAGGGAGGGGAGGGGAGGGGAGGGGAGGGAGAGCGAGAGCGTTCAGTTTCTCACTGCGAGTGTTGGCAGCAAACACTGTTCTCCAACTGGTACAAGATTCTTTTTTAAAAGCCGCTGGAACAAACAAAATGAAAGGGACACAAACGGGAGCCAGAGCGCCCCCTGGTAAACATTGGCTGTAATACAAGTTCTGTCCATGCACTTAGCTCTGGTGTCAGGTCATTCTCTCGCTCACTTTCTCAGCAACATACAAGGCAGTGGCTTTTGCTGAACACAAGCGCAGTGAAGGGAACGGGCCAGGAGGGAAGAACTCACAGACAAATATAAAAATATAAATTAGAATCGAGCAGCAGGGGAGGGCTGGTCGGACTGGTGAGCTCAGGCTGGTGATGTCACTGCCCCAAGGGCTGCAGCCAGCTGCCAGCTGACAGGTAGGTTCCTCACCACGCACACACGGGCCGATGATAACACACTGACAGCCCACCGTGGCCAAGAGGACAATAGAAATGGGGAACGGAAAATAAAACAAGAGGCCGGGGATGAAATGGAGTCAATGAGACGCTGCAATGGAGGAGCACGCCACACAGCTGCAAGCACTATACTTGGTTCATTCAGGGTCGCAGTGTTGCAAGCTCGCATCAAGAAGCGCAATTCATTGCACCTTACGCTCTCACGCTATCATTCCACCAGTCGCAGTCGGTCGCTCACTTTCCGCTCCCTGGCGGGTTTTTGGCCTGCTTGGCTGGTTTGTCCAGGGTCTGAGTGTCCCATTCTACAGGCGATCCATGCGGAAAGTATCCTCTGTAGCCGGGTCTGTCAGTACCATGTCCGGGTCGTTCAGCATGTGCAGGCCATCCAGCGTTAACGGGTCAATTTTCAGTTCATCGAGTGGAAACTGGGAGTCGGTGTCAAAGGTCACATCTCCAACCCCCGCCAACGAATTGGTCAACTCCTTCGACAGGTTCGGCGGAGATTCACCCGTCACTGGGTGGGAAAGGCAGAGAGAGACAGAGACCGAGTTAGCAGGCCACAGTCCTGGACCCCCAATCCGGTAACCCTTAGCCCCCACACCCCCCCGACTGAGCCCCGACTCCCCCCTACCCAACACTCCATCTCGACCCCTTCCCTCCACGCCCCCCACCCCAGCCTCGCCCCTAACCCCCCTTCTCCTCCTACCACAACACCCCCCCTGACCTCTCCCCTCCATCCCCAACCTCTCCACTCGCCCCCCCCCCCCGACCTCTCCCCCTCACCCCCCACACCCCAGCCTCGCCTCTCCCCCTAATCCTTTCCCCCCCCACCCCGGCCTCACCCCTCCCCCTTCCCCCCCCCCCCCAGACCCCTTCCCTCCCTCCCCCCCAACCCAGCCTTGCAGCCCCCCCCCCCCCGGACCCCTTCCCCCCACCCCGGCCTCGCCCCTCCCCCCCCCCCGGCCTCGCCCCGACACTCCCCCTCACCCCATCCCGGCGTCGCCCTGACCCCCATCCCAACACTCCAGTGCAGTGCTGGGGGAGTGCTGCCCTGTCGGAGGTGTTGTCTTTCGGATGAGATGTTAAACAGAGGCCCCCTCTGCTCTTAGGTGGACGTAAAAGATCCCACAGCACTATTTTGAAGAGGGGAGTTATCCCCAGGTGTCCTGGGCCAATATTTATCCCTCAATCCATCTAAAAAACAGATTATCTGGTCATTATCACATTGCAGTTTGTGGGAGCTTGCTGTGCGCAAATTGGCTGCTGCGTTTCCCACATTACAACAATGACTACACTCCAAATGTACTTCATTGGCTGTAAAGTGCTTTGGGACGCCCAGTGGTCATGAAAGGCGAGATATAAATGTAAGTCTTTCTATGTTAATATATTACCCCCAACACCATGATCTCTTGCAGTAAGCTTTTATGTGGTACCTTATCGAATGCCTTTTGAAAATCCAAATACACCACATCTACTGGTTCCCCTGGATCCACCCGGCTCGTTACATTCTCAAAGAACTCTATTAAATTTGTCAAACACTATTTCCCTTTAATAAAACCATGTTGACTCTGTTTGATTGTTTTAGGATTTAATCAATGGCTTGCTTCTGCTTCCTTAATAATGGATCCCAGCATTTTCCCAATGACAGATGTTAGGCTAACTGGTCTACAGTTTCTTGTTTTCTGTCTCCCTCCTTTCTTGAATAAGGGCGTTACATTTGTGGTTCAGACCTTTCCCGAATCTAGGGAATTTTGGAAGATTGCCTGCCACTTGTGTGGCGCGAATGTTACTTGCCACTTATCAGCCCAAGCCTGAATGTTGTCCAGGTCTTGCTGCATTTGGGCACGGACTGCTTCATTAACTGAGGAGTTGCGAATGGCACTGAACACTGTGCAGTCATCAGCGAACATCCCCACTTCTGACCTTGTGATTGGGTGGGGCCAGAGATCAATGATGGAGCAGTTGTGCCTGGGACACTGTCCCCATTCATTCAGTGTGAATGCAGGTTTAGGCAATGCAGTGGTCCCAGACGCGTCAACATTAGCGTCCTCGACCAGGCCAACATCCCCAGCATCGAAGCACTGACCACATTTGATCAGCTCTGCTGGACATGCCAGACACGATACTCCCAAAGCAAGCGCTCTACTCGGAACTCCTTCATGGTAAACGAGCCCCAGGTGGGCAGAGGAAACGTTACAGGGACACCCTCAAAGACTCCCCGATAAAGTGCAACATCCCCACTGACACCTGGGAGTCCCTGGCCAAAGACTGCCCTAAGTGGAGGAAGTGCATCCGGGAGGGCGCTGAGCACCGAGTCTCATCGTCGAGAGCATGCAGAAATCAAGCGCAGGCAGCGGAAGGAGCGTGCGGCAAACCAGTCCCACCCACCCCTTCCCTCAACCACTGTCTGTCCCACCTGTGACAGGGACTGGTTCTCGTATTGGACTGTTCAGCCACATAAGGACTCATTTTAAGAGTGGAAGCAAGTCTTCCTCGATTCCGAGGAACTGCCTATGATGATGATGAGTCCCAGATTCAACAGGGAGTAGTGTCACAGAGCTCAGAGCGGAGAAAGTGGCCAGCTGGTGAGGTGACAAACAGCGGCTGGGATACGGGGCAATGGGATAGAAGGAAGCTTAGCTCAGGGCACTGCAGCTCTCTGGCGGAGGTCAGGAGTGACGACCCTTTTCTCAGAGGCCCGCTGGCCAGCCCTCCCACGCGATGAACAAGCGTCTTGCCGTTAAGGAAAATGGGAACATTGATTTTCCATGCAGCAGTCTGGGAGCAGGACCAGGAAAGGAAGAACCAGCTTTCCTCTGTGAGCCTGCAGAGTGTCACGTGGCAAAATATTCACCAAAAGAGCCATCACACTTCGGCCTGATCTTTGCAGAAGGTGTCCTTGGACGATCAACCCCCACCCCATTCTAGCCATGCCCTCGCCCAGGTTCGTTGTAGGCCCCTGCCTCTTTATTTCCAGGGGTAAACCATTTGAACTCCTGTTGGAAGGTGCAGTAACTGATAAATTACAGGGGTGTAGGTCCCTGCCGCTGAGGGAGAGGGAAGTTTTCAAACATTCCTTTTAGATTAGACTCCCAGGGCAGGTACAGGGGGTTAGATACAGAGTAAAGCTCCCTCTACACTGTCCCATCAAACACTCCCAGGGCAGGTACAGGACGGAGTTAGATACAGAGTAAAGCTCCCTCTACACTGTCCCATCAAACACTCCCAGGGCAGGTACAGGACGGAATTAGATACAGAGTAAAGCTCCCTCTACACTGTCCCATCAAACACTCCCAGGGCAGGTACAGCACGGGTTAGATACAGAGTAAAGCTCCCTCTACACTGTCCCATCAAACACTCCCAGGGCAGGTACAGCACGGGTTAGATACAGAGTAAAGCTCCCTCTACACTGTCCCATCAAACACTCCTAGGGCAGGTACAGGGGGTTAGATACAGAGTAAAGCTCCCTCTACACTGTCCCATCAAACACTCCCAGGGCAGGTACAGGACGGAGTTAGATACAGAGTAAAGCTCCCTCTACACTGTCCCATCAAACACTCCTAGGGCAGGTACAGGGGGTTAGATACAGAGTAAAGCTCCCTCTGCACTGTCCCCATCAAACACTCCCAGGGCAGGTACAGCACGGGTTAGATACAGAGTAAAGCTCCCTCTACACTGTCCCATCAAACACTCCCAGGGCAGGTACAGGGGGTTAGATACAGAGTAAAGCTCCCTCTACACTGTCCCATCAAACACTCCCAGGGCAGGTACAGGGGGTTAGATACAGAGTAAAGCTCCCTCTACACTGTCCCATCAAACACTCCCAGGGCAGGTACAGCACTGGGTTAGATACAGAGTAAAGCTCCCTCTACACTGTCCCATCAAACACTCCCAGGGCAGGTACAGGGGGTTAGATACAGAGTAAAGCTCCCTCTACACTGTCCCATCAAACACTCCCAGGGCAGGTACAGCACGGGGTTAGATACAGAGTAAAGCTCCCTCTACACTGTCCCATCAAACACTCCCAGGGCAGGTACAGGGGGTTAGATACAGAGTAAAGCTGCCTCTACACTGTCCCATCAAACACTCCCAGGGCAGGTACAACATCCTATAACATGGGAGCAGCACCGGGTAGTGCTTGTGGGAGGACGGACGGGGTTAACATGGTGGGAGGACAGTACTAGCATCCTTTCGGTGTTCCCTCCATGCTGCCCCAGCATTGTGCTTCAAACAGCCCAGACTGCTTCCGTGACCCACTGCAGTCCCTACACCAGGTATTGTATCAATGAAATGGGAAGAGTAGTAACAAATCACAGGATGATACAGAACAGGAGGCCATGCGGCCCATTGCGTCGATGCAGAATTGGCATAGAGGTTGCTGTGGCTCGTACCCCAATGGTGCCCCTGTTACACGGCACCGGGCAGTGTGAGGGGAGAAAGTTTGCTCCACAGGCGCCGGGAGATGCTCACCGGTTAGGATGATGTTGGGGATGTTCCCGTGGTTGGTATAACTAAGCTGCGTATCCTGCAGACTCCCGTGACTCCCTGTCAGTCCCATCATGGCCGCCTGTGAGTAGTTCAGAGTGGAGATTTGGTTGTACAGGCTGTTGGTGCTGCTTGGGCTCTCGATCATATTAAACTGTTCAAGCTAAAATAAACAATGTAATATAGTTAGAGTCTCATCCCCAACCCATCCCTGAAACCGCGCCCCGAACACCGGACTCGCCTCCCGGACACGCCCCCCCAATCGCAGACCCGCCCCCAGGACCCGCCCCCCCCACCCAGACCCGCCACCCTGGACACAACCCCCAGCCCCTGGACACGCCCCCCCCCCAATCCCAGACCCGCCCCCCTGGACACAACCCCCACCCCCGGACCCGGCCCCTGGACACGCCCTCCCCAATCCCAGACCCGCCCCCCTGGACACACTCCCCACCCCCGGACCCACCCCCCCCACCCAGACCCGCCGCCCTGGACACCTCCCCCCACCCCAGAACCGCTCCCCCCCCCCCCCCCGGACACGCTTCCCCCCCCCCCGCCATCCCAGATCCGCCCCCTGGACAACCCCCCCACCCAGACCCGCCGCCCTGGACACCCCCCCTCCCCCCCCCAAACCAGACCCGCTCCCTCTGGACATACCCCCCCATCCCAGACTCGCCCCCTGGACACCCCCTCACCCCGTACCACCTCCCCCACCACCCCCGCCCCTCTGGACCCCCCCAGAACTCCAGACCCTCCCCCCCTGGACAATCCACCCCCCAGACCCACCATCCTGGACACCCCCCCACCCCGTACCCACTCCCTCCCCTACCCCCGCCCCTCTGGACCCCCCCAGGACTCCAGACCCGCCCCCCTGGACGATCCACCCCCCAGTCCCGCCCCCATGGACACCCCCCGGCCCCGCCCCTGGACCCCCCCCAGACACGCCCCCTTACCTGGTGTGACAGCGAGTTCGCCTGCCTGTTTGTCAGCTGCTGATCGTAATAATCTCCAAAGACACTCCCAAGAATTGACGTCTGTTGGAAAGAGAGCAGAGAGTTTATTGTTTAGAGATGAGACATTTATCGTACATTGATCATCCTGTGACTCACACACACACACCCCTCCCCCAAGCACCCCAAACTGCTCACTGAGTCGTGTTACAGTCCAGTGCAATCCCAGGGAACAAGCCCTATTGCGGGTGACACCAGACCTCACACCACACTGTGCCCTACAGGCCAGGAATATACATCCAGTCCCTGGCTTCATCCACTCTGTACTTGGCCACTGGACAGTCCAGGGAGCTGGTCAGCTCGGGATACTTATGTTGCCCCTCCCTGGACGTCTTGTCCTCCACTCCTCAATGCTGGTTGGGATTGGGTTGATGGATATGGCGGGAGAGGGTAAATGTGAGGAGAACTTGTGAATGCCAGCTCGAACTGTTTGTGTGTTGTGACTCCCGTGTGTTTGCTGTGTCTCGTGGGGAGTTGGCGTGTGGCAAACCGGCCCAAGCTGAGACAGCTTGCCAATCCAACTTTGGGAAAGCTTCATAGTGATTCACAAGGAAAACAAGCCACACGTTAGCTGCAGGAAAGCAGGGCGCAACAGTAACAGCACCTCCAACATGCAGAGGCCGAACTAGACTGCTTCCATCACACAGTACACACTGGATCCATCCCCAGCATCACAGCCCTCCCCCTCCCCCACCAACCCGGCCTCCCCCCTCCTCCACCAACCCGGCCTCCCCCCCTCCCTCCACCAACCCGGCCTCCCCCCTCCCTCCACCAACCCGGCCTCCCCCCTCCTCCACCAACCCGGCCTCCCCCCTCCCCCACCAACCCGGCCCCCCCCCCTCCCTCCACCAACCCGGCCTCCCCCCTCCCTCCACCAAGCCGGCCTCCCCCCCTCCCTCCACCAACCCGGCCTCCCCCCTCCCTCCACCAACCCGGCCTCCCCCCTCCCCCACCAACCCGGCCTCCACCCCTCCCTCCACCAACCCGGCCTCCACCCCTCCCTCCACCAACCCGGCCTCCACCCCTCCCTCCACCAACCCGGCCTCCCCCCTCCCCCACCAACCCGGCCTCCCCCCTCCCCCACCAACCCAGCCTCCCCCCTCCCTCCATCAACCCGGCCTCCCCCCCCTCCCTCCACCAACCCGGCCTCCCCTCTCCCCCACCAACCTGGCCTCCCCCCCACCAAACCCTCCCTCTCCCACCAACGCAGCCCCCACCCCCCACCAACCCGGCCCCCTCCTCCCTCCCTCACCAACCCGACCCCCCTTCCCTCCCACCAACCCGGCCCCCTCCTCCCCCACCCCCCCCCAACCCGGCCCCCTCCCTCACCAACCCGACCCCCCTTCCCTCCCACCAACCCGGCCCCCTCCTCCCCCATCCCGGCCCCCTCCTCCTCCCTCACCAACCCGACCCCCCTTCCCTCCCACCAACCCGGCCCCCTCCTCCCCCATCCCGGCCCCCTCCTCCTCCCTCACCAACCCGGCCCCTCCTCCCTCCCCCCCCCACGCCACCAACCCAGCCCCCTCCTTCTCCCCCCACGCCACCAACCCGGCCCCCTCCTCCCCCACCCCCCCCAACCCGGCCCCCTCCCTCACCAACCCGGCCCCTCCCCCTACTTCACAGCAAAACTGTGGAATTACTGCTTCTTTGCTTCGATGCACGAAATGACTGTCACTGCTGATCACGGTTACTCTCACTGGGTACAGGGAGCAGGTGCTGCTCCTACACTGTGGGGGGGGGATGGGTCCCGTGCCCCAGGGGGACAGGTCCTGGGACCAGGCAACATACAAGGAGCCAGAGCGAGAGTCTCAGCTCCCCCCTCACTCACCCCATCCCCCCCACCCCCCCGCCCCGTCCGCAGGGACTGCTTCCTGCTCACACCTGCTCACTCCCCCTCCCTAGGGCCCGAGGGACTGCTTCCTTCAGAAGTGAAGCAGATAAACTTGCAAGAAATTCCAGGCTCACCATTTGTAACATGATAACTGATCCATCTCCTGATCTGAAGAAATTGGGAGATTTTCCAAGAGTCGGCGACTAAATCTCTCAGACCCGTGCAGACATGCACACACACTCAGACACGCGCACTGATACACGCACCAGGCAGACATGCACACACACTCAGACACGCGCACTGATACACGCACCAGGCAGACATGCACACACACTCAGACACGCGCACTGATACACGCACCAGGCAGACATGCACACACACTCAGACACGCGCACTGATACACGCACCAGGCAGACATGCACACACACTCAGACACGCGCACTGATACACGCACCAGGCAGACATGCACACACACTCAGACACGCGCACTGATACACGCACCAGGCAGACATGCACACACACTCAGACACGCGCACTGATACACGCACCAGGCAGACATGCACACACACTCAGACACGCGCACTGATACACGCACCAGGCAGACATGCACACACACTCAGACACGCGCACTGATACACGCACCAGGCAGACATGCACACACACTCAGACACGCGCACTGATACACGCACCAGGCAGACATGCACACACACTCAGACACGCGCACTGATACACGCACCAGGCAGACATGCACACACACTCAGACACGCGCACTGATACACGCACCAGGCAGACATGCACACACACTCAGACACGCGCACTGATACACGCACCAGGCAGACATGCACACACACTCAGACACGCGCACTGATACACGCACCAGGCAGACATGCACACACACTCAGACACGCGCACTGATACACGCACCAGGCAGACATGCACACACACTCAGACACGCGCACTGATACACGCACCAGGCAGACATGCAGAGATACGCGCATGTACCCACACACTCACACCTTCACACAGTGGTAATGGAAGCATTTCAAAGGCTCAGAAACAGTTATTGTTTAAACAGAGAAGCACATGTGCGGAAAGAAGATAAAGCAATGGGTGACACAGGGTAAGATTGGGAGAGGGACACTGCAATGAATCAGTCACAACAGCAAGCCAAGCACTGGAAGCAAAGGTTCCCTTACTTGAGGGGAGCTGCCTGGAGAGAAGCCTTGATTGGAGACAGGAGAGGTGGGAGACTGGTTGGCTGGAGAGCCAGCGTTACTGCGGAACTGCTGGAGGGAAGCCTACAGAACAACACAGAGTTAAGAGCCACCAGTGAGGTAGGCAGAGCACAGTAACCTGCGAGGCCCTGAGGTAAGGATGCAGGTCTAACTATTTCAATCTCCGGTTTCCACATTAATCAGTTCACGGCTACGGAGACCATCGCCTGATCCAAGGTGCTGCAACCAGGAGATACTTCGGACCCTAAGTCCTTCATTTGAAGGAGCCCGAGGTTGGATTCCAAGAGACCGAGTGCGATAACAGTGAGCTGGAGAATAAATCGGTGCAGGAGTACTGAGCTTTCACTCTCTTCCCCCCCACCCCCGCCTCACTTTCTCCCTCCGCACTCGCCTGCACTCTTCCCCTCGCACCCTCCCTCCTGCCCTGCCTGCTCTCCCCCCACTCTCCCTTCCAACGCCTCACTTTCTCTCCCCCTGCCTGCTCTCTTCCCCTCGCTTCCCTTCCCCCTCTGCGGATCCTGCCTACTCCCCCCCCCCCCACCCCCGCTCACACACACACTCCCGCCCCCGCTTAC